>NW_026054579.1:304688-413849 GCF_022478715.1 Daldinia decipiens | reverse complement strand
TAACCCTAACCCTAACCCTAACCCTAACCCTAACCCTAACCCTAACCCTAACCCTAACCCTAACCCTAACCCTAACCCTAACCCTAACCCTAAAATCATATACAAAGTAAGTGTTTATGACAAGTAAACCAAGTACTATATTGTATTGATTTAGTAACGCCAGGCCTTCTATACTTTTACGAAGGCGCTGTACGCCCCTTATATGGTAGATAGACTCCTGTAGATACCCCCTACGCACTTATACCCTAAAAACCGGTCAAGATTCCCAACAGAAAATTAATCCTACCACAGCTCTTATGCCAGCTCGAATTTCTATTGATCCACGAACAACTATTCGCCAGTTCTATGCGAGGTAAAAGCACGATGGATTGAGATCTCTCGATATGCCCACTTTTAGGCAGTGGCCATTCTACATTAACAGAGTGAGTAGTAGGAAACGATCGCAACGAATGCTGCAATAAATTTGCAGTGTACACTGGAAGATGATGGACTATATATATGGAATTCGACGAGTGGTTGCATTGCCGATCGTGCGAAATCTGACACATCGATTCGATCATGTAATTCGACAGTTCTGTGAAGTGGAAGGCGCTTCAAAGATTTCCAGACTAAATATTCAGCGGACAGGGCCTCCGGGACATTTGGGTGCGTAACTATATTTTATTACTAGTCCCTAACCGTCGTGTATACGAGCTGGTCACCGAGCAGGCACGCGAGCAGCGACGCACTCGTGTGACAGCGAGCCCACGTATACAAAGGTGGATGAGCTGTTAACGAGGATCACCAAAAAGCTCATATGTCAGAGCGTCGACCCTTGAGGCATCATTTCTTTGTTTTTTAAGAAATGCATATAGACGATGGTCGCCATACTAAGTGTAACGAAGACCGAATCTGGTTCCGTCGCTTTCGACGTCACTCGACCTGTAAAACACCAACAAATACTACTTGGGTTCGAGTTTAGCTCGAGGGTGTGTAATTTTGCTTCTTCTGCCTTCGAAGTGGCCTTATATAACGCCTTCAAAACATTAGCCGCTAAGAGATACTTGAGTGTGCTTTTAGAAAGAGGAAACGAATTGTTTTCATCTATTATAGTATTTGTGCGAATTTTGCCATTTTAACGCCTAATTCCTTGATGTTTTGGGAGATTCGGCTTTAAACCCCTTTTGGATCCTCGAAACGGGTAGTGAAACTGTGACTCGGGCCCAGATTAATCGTTTTCGAACATTCAAGAATGCTAGAGTAGCATATGCCCGGTCGAGTGCAAAATTGGGGTGGCCTGGGCTTGAGGAAATCTTGGTGGCTACGGCATAGGCTATAGTCTAGGTGCTTACACATGGGTGGCCAATCCAGACGTGCTTGGGAGACTAGCCGGCGTCTGCTGCGTTGGTGAGCTTTGTATTGAAGAGCTACCCGTGGGTGGAAGTTATCTAGACGACGCAGCCAGAATAGCTGCTGGTTTTATCGAGGATCACCATGGGTTCTGCGTGGCGGCAAAGGGTCTGGAACCAAACAACATGGAAACAACTTCGCCATTCCAGAAGGAACTCTAACCTGAGTACGAGAGTGTACGTCTATGCGTAAGGTACTTAGCACGTTACTCATTCTAGATATCTCATCCAGAGTCCTAACTGGGTCTTGATAGTCAATAAGTAAGGGAGATATGAATAGACTAGAATATTGTCCTGCCGTGCGAAAATCCTGCCACCCCGTGGCTATCCAGATCATGAATCCTTGTTTTAAACACGCAATATCCTACATGATAATTAGATCTTGGAACTTCTTCTCTCGCCGATGCAAAGGCGATATAAATATCATTCGTGTACATTAAGGGGAAAGATAATGTTGGTAGTCAAACCCGAAGAATTAGGTCTTATAAGTTCCAGAATTCTCTTCAAGTTTATTATGACTAAAGGTATAGTTAAAAGAAATGCAGTTCCGTCTAAATTCGTGGCCATCGCCAATTTAATGCCATCAGCATCTTTGGATGTATAGGAAACCCGACCCTAAAAATCCTTCACAATATTGTCCCGCAAACTCTAACCCTGTCTAGCCCTAGAATTTTCTAACCATTTTCCCTTTTTACGATGACATATCATAAGTCTCATGTTGCGGCGAGGGATTCGGTAAAGTCCCTTGCATGTTATGTGGGCGTGCCTTGAAAATGTACTGTGAAGTGGCTATCACGCCTTAACGTTGAGCGCCCAACCGGAGCGGTAGATCCTCAGCGCTGCGTACATAAAGCCCGACAAAGCTGCCGCAGCGCCGCCGAATCCCCATAGACCGTGCCATTGTAAAGGCTTCGTTCCGCCGAGGATAGCTCCAGCTACTGGGCTACCCACCAGAAGACCCAGAGCGATGATACCAAAGCCCATACCTATTCTTGTTCCCAGCTTTGACTTGTCTTTGGTCAGAGGGAAGAAGCATACGGGTGGCATAGCGATGAAAACGCCGCTGAAGAACCCTGCGAGTACTGCGATCGTGATTACCGCGCCTTTAGTGTTCGCAACCATGAAACAGAGCATCAGGACACCGGTTATGAGAGCACACGGCGCGACGACGTTAAACGGGCCGATCTTATCCGAAACGGCGTTGGGGACGATTCGGCCGAAGCAGGATGCGGCGTTGAAGATAGGGACTATGTAGAAGGAAAGAGCTTCATCAGTGATGCCTCGTTCCTGGGGGTAGAACGAGATATAGAAGATGAGAATGCTGAGACCCATGAAGCCGATAAAAGTGGTAATTGTGAAGGCCATATAGGGGATATCGCGGAAAGCAGTCCAGTCGATCATGGATCTGGGCTTCGGGGACTTGAATCGCATCCTCATAATGCATATTGGGATAAGCAGAGTTCCCAGAGCGATGAAGCCCATAACACGGACAGACCAGGCGTATCCAATCTTGCCGATGAGCTGATACAAGACGACGGGATATATAATTCCGCCGACGGAAGAGCCTGCTGATGCTAGACCCAGAGCAAGGCCGAGCTTAGTGGTGAAGTAAGTAGGGATGAGAGATACGCAAGGTACAAACAGCATCCCTGCTCCCAATCCGACACAGAGACCTTGGGCGAGTATTACTTGCCAGTATTCCTTACACAAGCTTAACATCATGTGACCAAACACGATGGCGAAGCTTCCAACGATCAGCAGATGTCGTAAGTAGCCCCTGTCGTAGATGGGGCCGGCGAAAACACCACCGACCAGAACCATGAAGGATTGAATCGCACCAATCCATGAGATATCCGATGACGATCGATGGAAGAGCGCGCCGGATTCGTAGTACGTCTGGAAAACGCCGAAGGCATTCAAGATACCCCACGTGTTAAAAAACAACATGCAGCCACCGACCACATGGAGCCAGGCAACGAGGCCGCCATTGGGAGGTGGTGGGGGACCCGCTCTTTGCGGCTCAACGGGTGCGGGCCGCGCCTGGTTTTCGATCTCGTCCGGGGCTTCTTGGGTCTTATCGTTGGTGGCATCGGCCTTCTCGCTTCCGGCTACGAAACTGGTGTTGGAGATGGTAACATCTTCGGAGTCGCTCCTGTGCGTATGCTGAGTGTCTGAGTGGAGAGCCATCACGGCGGCGGCGGTGGTGATGTTGTTTACGATAATACAATTGTCAGGAAAATTGTAGATATGATGAGAACAAGGAATTGGGGAGACAAGATTGTAAAATACCAGCCGTATGGTCCTGTAGACTCTTGTATAGGGCTTGGGGAACTACGTTTTTTCTATGCTCGGAGCTTCGGAACTAAGACAAATTGAATGAGTGTCTGATTTTTTTTGTCTTATTTGTTCCTCGTCTATTTGAAGGAAAGAAAATGGGACCAGTGACGTAAGTAGTATATGCCAAAACACGCGCGCATTGAACCAGCAGTCTATACCGACTGCCGAAGCTTAATAAAGGATTAAGCAAGCAGTGAAGATCCAATATTATTTGAAGCATCTTGAAAACGCTGACGTGTACCAGATATCTCCCTGAAGCTTTCTTACGTGTGGACTGCTTGGAGGGTCACCTATTGGAATTCCACACGCCGTTTATGATGACTCAGGCAGCCATGGCTTAACATAGGATTTTTTATTATTTTTAACTCCCCATGCCAACTGTGGCAGCTGGAACGATTCTGAAATTTTTCTAACTACCTAACCTAGGTATTTTAAGAAAAATTTAGTTCTTTTTTTCTATCATAGCAAACTCGTCGCTTTGGAAGTATTCCTGATTGTACTTTAGATGTGATCTAGGTTTGATGATTAGAAACTCCGAGCCGTAGCTCGGATATCGAGAAACAACAGAGCCAACATATCGTTTCTTCCTATCGTTTCTTGATAGGCTGATTCATTCAACTAATCCAACGGATTAAGTAAGACCTTCTCTTGGCAGAGTCTCCTACACGGGTAATTGTTGTTAGGAACTTCATTCCGTACCTTTTACAGGTACGGCATAATGCGACAATACAAGACACTGCATCGTCTATCTATTTTTAAGAGATTACATGTGGGACGCCAATGTGCGAGTATCTCATGACGCCCAAAGTACAGCTGCCCAAAGTAGTTCTTGATATATTCTTTATTCCGTATTATGCGGATCTCCGAGATCCGAGGCGACCATCTTAGACTCCGCTAACTCCGCCGGCTCGGATAAAACACGCAGACGCTGTAGTACCTAAGCATCCTCTAAGTAGCGCGAAGTACGATTTGTCCGCAGTTACGACTCCGCGGCTTTCTATGCGATCTCGTCTCGGCTGCGGAGGTATCCGGATAGCGAGTGCTATTCGGCGGCTTTCCGTACGTACATACATTTAGACACCAACACATCTACTATAGGAAAGGAAGTAAAGCAATCTATCTGCAACACATGTCACATATAACATACAGCAGTGACATCGCCCATGGCTTTCGGTCTTTCGAGCAAGCAGTTCTCGCAAACGTTCTTAAGGCTCAGCGCCACCCGCCAGATAAGTTCCAGATTTCTCCCGACATCTTCTATCATCTCTAATAACCACTTGGCCACTATTCTATCATCTCCTCGCCGGTCTGCTAATTATACGCAACAACAACAACGACGACGACGACGACGACAACCGTCCAGAGGATTTACGCATACGAGAAGCAAGATGGCCACTAACAACGCCGCCTGGATTAAAGAGGCGAAAGCCCACCCTTTCGTGGTCGAGCCCGCTCCCGTTTGGACCCCAGAGGCTAACGAGGTTCTCGTGAAAAACCATGCCGTCGCTATCAATCCCGTCGATGGCTCCCTCCAAGCTGCCGGCTGGTGGCCTCTCGATTACCCCACCGTGCTAGGCCAGGATGTTTCCGGTGTTATCGCTGCCGTTGGCCCTAGTGTCTCCGCCTTCAAAGTGGGCGACCGTGTTGTTGGCCATGCTCTTGGCATGGCTAGCAAACGTAGACAGGATGGTGGTTTCCAAGAGTACACAATTCTGCAGACTAATATGACAACCTTGCTCCCCGATAACATCCCCTTTGAGAAGGCTGCAGTCCTCCCTCTGGCTCTATCTACTGCCGCCTGCGCTCTCTACCAAGAGACCCACCTGAAGCTTCAACTCCCTACCGTCCCCCCGCAAAAGCCCACAGGTAAGACGTTGGTTGTCTGGGGTGGCTCCTCAGCGGTTGGAAGCAATGCCATCCAACTCGCCGTGAATTCCGGCTACGAAGTCGTCACTACCGCGTCCCGCAAGAACTTTGACTACGTGAAGAAGCTAGGTGCCAGCCAAGCCTTTGACTACTCTAGCTCAACCGTCCAAGACGACTTAATCAAGGCCCTCGAGGGCAAGACTACCGCTGGCGCTCTCGACTGCATTGGAGGTGCGCCTCACGGAATCCTGCAGCAGGTCATCGCCAACTCCGAGGGTGTAAAGGCTGTGGCGTCTACTAAGCGGGGTTGGCCTGAGCCACCGGCGGGAGTTACTATGTACTCCATCTTCGGCACCTCCCTTAGTAGCAACTTCGTTGGAAAGGCGATCTACAACGACTTCTTACCTGCGGCGCTGAGAGAAGGTACTTTCGTACCAGCACCTGAACCAAAGATCGTCGGCAACGGCGTCGAGAAGATACAAGAGGCTGTTGACTTGATTAAGAAAGGTGTCTCGGCCACCAAATTGGTTGTCACTCTCTGAGTGGAGGTATACCCACATATGTTGAGACAGACAGGCGTACGCTGCAGAACGTAGTGAAACCTTGAAGGTATCCCTATACCGCTACCTACCATGACGCTGTTGGCGCCGTGTATTGGTGTTGGTCTTGAATCTGACTATCAAAAAGATTAGAGATTTAGATTCAGAAAGAAGAAAATTCAATAAGTTGCCATGTGCTTCCGCGTCCCGCGTTGCAGGTCTGGACCACTTGACGTGCCTCGTTTTCTTATAATCCGACATGCATCAAGCCGTTGCAGCATATTACGGCGATGATGAGATCTTGCTCCTCTAAGCTGTGTGGCAAAGAAGCCTTTTATTCGCAAGGGTTGTGTGATGCTTACCCGTCAACCGGACTCCGCACTCGTGGTTTTCCTTTTCCCAAGCCGTCCACTAGCGTCGGGTCTCGGAAGAAAGACGCAGCGGTTCCAACTCCGTTCCACGACAATTGGCCGAGACAGATTCTAATATATCGGCGGAAATTATAGGCGCCTTCCGACTTACACGTATGTGGCGCTTCAAGATGGACATCTCATTGGCTTCATAGGTATAGCCGACGATTGAGCGGAGCCACTCCCGCAGATCATACCGGCAACGCGTCAAACACCACATTCGATATATGTTTGGTCTAAAGCAAGTTTCTGCAACGATCTTGAGATGATATAAAACGGCAACTGGGAGTGGATAACATCTAGCGGTGAGGTGAACATCGTAATTAACGTGTGGCTGGCTGAGTCAGGTTAAGGACTAGCCCGCTATCTTTAGCCGAAAGAGGCGATACTTGTGTTGTGCAGCAGCTTCTGTACCATGCTTGTCTCGGTGTTACATAAGGTATTCTGCCCGATTATCTTAGGTTGCATAGGTACCTTATACGTGTCATATCGGGTGAGCCGGGGAGGCGACATGTATACATATGGGAGTGAAACTCTTGGGAGTATGGTATATTCTGTCAACAATGTACCTTCTGTAGCTATAGAAAAATGTGAGGTCAAGTAAACTCCGTAACCCCGTCTCGTTGCTTACTGTCGCCCAAAAGATACGGCGGAGATGGAGTAAACAAGCTCGATATAGGTAGAATCAAGAAGCATATATACCCTTCGGTATCTAGTGCTATTCCATGCAATCCTCTCCCTGTTCATCAAGCTTCCCCTGCCCTAGTAATAGCCTATACACTGACTAATCATACTAGGAGAGCAATCGTGGGGAGTGGAAAACCATGTGGGGTTATAAGCCCTGTCCTCCGACGCATGCAGGGTCCTTTTATCCTTGAGTTATTACCCATACCGCTGGGAGTCCTAGGGTACCTAACCTAACCTTTCGGTGGTTACTCCCTCACTACTCTCACACCCCTAGCTCGAACGTTACGCCATGGAGGGGCAAAAGGGTGTAAGATGACGGGATGGCCGTTGGATATAAGCTTAATTAGTACTTTCGATGTGACTTTAGCATGCAAGTGAGGCGAACCGTGCATTGTAACATGGGCTGATCGATTTACAGGATCGGTATGTACTGGAGATCTTAATTGGCGGGACTTGACGTACTTGATATGCAACACATATACATATCCTTTGCCGATACCGTAACCTGTCACTTACACGTGTGTATAACCCGTAGATGACTTACAGCTCAGGTACAATATACTTATGTAACTGATAAGATATCCAAATTATTTCGAAACGCAATTCTAAACTCTTGATGGTTTCGTGTATTTCATGCGTTGATTGTTTCAAGGTATAGTTTGTGTCAACTACGAATGGGCATAATAGGAAATTTAGAAGTTCAAGATCCCGGGAGGTATGCTGACAACACATGGTTACCTGAAATCCCAACCCAACGGTCTGCACGCTTAGTTGTGTGTCATGTGTACACAAAAACGATCGGGACCGAACCAAGACTCCACATGTAAATTCTCACCACATGGCAGTCTTCGCTTTGCTATTTTTAAGCCCATCCATAACTTCGATCCCGTTAATCAACCTCAATACTGAGTGGTGTCGGGCGGGATCGATCAAGTCAAAATGTGTTTGACGGGATTTGAATCTGGGGAGTGGGGAGGTCATTGTAAAATGATGATATAATGCCTTTTCATCCACTTCATTTTACGTTTTAGCTTGTACATTAGGGCATTATCTTGCATGAATAGATTGTCCTGTTCGTATAGAGGTAGCATGCCTTGTCATAAAACTTGAATAGATATACGATTTAGCCATCACGCCGTCCTGAGGAGCCTTAGGGTTATCCTTAACTAATATAAGTCTACTCTTGCTAAGCTTGTTACGTAATTAAATCATCACCTAAACCATTTTAAAGGTAGTAGGCTTGACGTACGTTTAAATGTTTACAAGGTCATTCCGAAATTGTTAATCATATACGCTTTATAACATGCCATTTCTTTAAAAGCTTTTTGTTAAGGATATATCGTATTGTTAACCAAAGCTGGCTTAAAAAACAAGGTTTTAAACCCGGATACGAGGGAATTGCCACGTTAACGTAATAATGTAACAACGTAGTGGATCACTATAAGGTTTACAGCCTTCTCCTAGTAAATTGTTCAAGGTATAGTGTTTATCAAATCGTTGAATTATATTCAATGTACAATCTTAAATTGTGTAAACTACCTATATCAAAGCACTGGTATCATACCGTTTATCAACGTCATGAAGCACCATGATCATAGCGTATTAAAAAATAATCGGGACATTGTCATCCCCTTACGGTAACCTCCGCCAGCCCCAAAAGTTGCTCCATATTTGACATAATTACCTTACATGGCTTGTTCCAGATCGTCGTCGCCTTATTCCTTAGCCTCCCTTCCTTAGCCTGCTTTACAAGGTTAAGAGGCATAGTAGAAAAGAAATATAATTAGATGTTAGGAACTATCTATTCACAACAAGTAGTAAAGCTTAAATAGTCGATATGGCTTGCAAAGTTGGCTGGCTAGCCGGCACATTATATTGCATACCGCGTATCACGTATCACAAATTGTTGCACAACGCAAAAGTTAAGCGTAACCATGGTGAACCAGATACAATGCGCTACGCGCGCAACCTTATCAATTACACTACGTACCGTGCATATTTTACGTAAGCACCATACAATTCCTTATCGATTACCTTAAATACCTTATCAATTTGCAAAAAGTCTATGTAAACTCATAATTCCTTCGGAAAGTTAATTCCATCCGAAAGACAACTCCTTCGGGAAGATTAAACTCCGCATCCATGAAGAAACAATCCACGGACCATAAGATGGAAGTATATTATATCCGGTTATTCGTGATATTCACTAAAGTACCCCACAGCAAGATACCAAGATACCTACACTATGGTCAAATCATTTCTAAATGTAGTTAAGGCCTTGTGGTTCGTACTTTAGAATGAATCGTTTCTCAGTGGGTGCGGTAGATACACCCCGCGCTATCGAGCTGTATATACGCCCTTGTAATAATGTTATTTAGCGGACCCTTAAAGCTACTTGCTAAGATCCTAAAGCGTATGTCTACTGCCGCCCTATGGAGTTGTCGTAGTTCTTCGAAAACATCGTTTCAGAGTGATTTATGTTATAAAGCCCTGGTATAAAACCCTGGTATAATAGTTGAGATGTTTTAAAGGCGTTGTTCTATTCAGACTTAAAAGCCCTGTTCTATATCGTGCACGTCCGAAAAGCTAGCACTATGACAAGGGGCGTACGGTATACTGCCTATGTAATATTGTGCCCACATTGCTGAAGTAACCAAGACGGTTCCTTTACTAACTTACCTCAGACCTTAAACGGCGTATAAAATGGCCCATTTTATCTACTTATAATTAGTGGATAAAAAAACCGCATACCCAACTCCACTTTTAGCTTTTTTCGAAAAATTTAACTTTATTATTTAAAATAACTTTATTTTTAAATAATAGTTTATACTTTAAAACGTAGTTAAAAAATTTATAAAAAATATATAATACCTTACACGAGGAATAAAATATAAGTACGATTTTAAACGGGTTAAAAATCTACGAAAGTAGCGAGAATTAAAGGATTTTTTATATTTATTTACTATATAATTAAAAAACGCTTTTCCCATTAAAATTAAAGTTTTTTCCGTTTAATTATAATTATTTAAAAGTAATAAATAAATACAATAAAAAATAATTATTAAATATTGTTAAAAAAATTTTATATTATTTAATTTATTAAAAAAAAGAGTATTGTTTAATTTATTTATTAAGGATTATTAGTTAATTTTTAATTAATAAAGTTATATTTATTAAAAAAACATATTAAAGTCAAATATAAATAAACTTATAAAAATTATAATAAACCATTTAATTATTAATAATAAGTTTTATTTATAAATAAAGTTATAATTAAATGTGATTAAGGTTTATGTTAAGGGTGAATTTTTAAACTTAAAAGTAAGTTAATTTTTTTAAATACCTTATAACTTTAACAATTAATTACATAATTAATTCTTAACCGTTTTTTTTAAATTAAGTTTATTAATTATAAATTTGAAATACGTATAAGTTTATTATAAAAAAACTTAATATTTTAAAATATTTTAAGGTGTAATTTGCTACGAAATAAAAAGCGATATTATAATTTTTAACGAAGACCTTAAAGTATTTAAAAGTAATATTATATTTATTATTTATCGAAATATTTTTAAAAATAACTTATTACGGTTATTAAAGCTTAATATCGTTTTTGTGTATAATAATGTATTTATTTATACTTTATAATTGTTAAAAAATTAATTTAAAAATTTTAAGTTCCCCGTTTTAAAATGGCTTTTTTATAGTCCCGATTTAAATTTTATCGAAAATTTATAAGCTTGGTTAAAATAAAAGATTAATAAGCGATACTTTAAATTAAAAGCTTTTTTAAAGATTAATAAAGCTTTAATTAAATTAATTAAAATTATTAAAAGGTATTAAGCTGACGTTTTTTAAGATATAATAAATAATTTAATAAATTTAATGTTTAATTAAAAGTTAATATATAAAATATTAAAAAATATATTTATATATTATTATTATTTAATTATTTATATGTAAAATTTCAATTAATTTAAATACGTTATTATTAAATTATAAATAAATTAAATAAATATGTAATATTGTAAATGTTGATGATTTTAGTGGGGTATGCGGTTTTTTTGTCTATTGATTGTATTTATACGTTTAGCTAACCGGCTAACCGGCTTATCTAGTTGGTAACCCACGCCTACATAGCCGTTATCACTCACGTGGCGGATTGAAAAAGTACCAACAGCTAAAGGCCGGGTTCGGTTCCTATTATCTCTAAGCGTAGTAGCACATGGTCGTGTAACATGGCGCGGATGTTCGAAGTTAAGCTTATACACTACTTATCAGGGGTACCTCATTCTAGACTTTTTTTTTTTTTTTACATACTCCTCTGCAATAGCGAGTTCGAACTACGTCGCGAATCCTGTGGCGATCACTCACCCCAAAGGTAAACATGTATCCTACAAAGGTTAATTCGTCATCTGTTCACCACCTCTAGGCAGGTTTTGGTCAGCAAACCCCCTGAAACTACATCCTCAGGGTCAGCCTGGTCATAAAATGGACTGAGAATTCTATTCTTAAGACTCTTGTAGGTAGGCTACCTCTTAGCTTAGGTATGTATCTGATATGTAGGAGACACCTCACGCATTAATGGGTAGGTAGGTAGATAGCTGCAGAGTTTCTCAGCAGCATCGTCACTCATTCCTATAGATACATAACCTATAACACTTGGTCCCCACAGCAGAGATTGCTTTTATTTTTACGTAGCTTGTCTTTAGTCCAAGAGGATCCCTATAAACTTCTAGCTCCCCAAGATTGTTGCAAATTAACCAAGTCAAGTCCCACTGCCGTAATAAGTAAAGTTCTATTTCCCTTTCCCACCGATATGCCTCAGCCAGTCGACCTCAGCGTCAAGACGTCGACGCCGCCAACACGACAGAACCCAGGTGCAGGTATGATATATGAGTCTCTTAACCATCCATTCGTAGCAGAACATGTTGTTTTTGTCCTACGCATACGACATTGATACTTCTCCTCAAGGCTCTCATGTTCAGCAGGTACGAGGAGCGATACCTTAGAGTGATGGTCATTGGGCAAATCCACACGTCTTACTATAGGTCGACGATTAAATTTTCAATATATTTGTCTTGCGTGTTACTAATTTACGTTTATTATATAGCTTGTGAAGAATGCCGTCGTCGTAAGGTCCGATGTGATCGGCAACAGCCTGCGTGTGGCCTCTGCCTGTCATCCGGCGTACAATGTCAAGTTACAACCCCTCGTCCTCCTCGTGGTCCCAAGCGCGGCTATTTAAAAGCGCTACAAGCTCGCATCGGTACGTGCTGCAGTGCCTCAAATACCATTTTGACCTGTCCGTGGTAGATTGTATTACGGAATAAGGGCGGCTTCGATTCATGTCCCGACCAGTCTCATGCTAACGCTTTTATCCTCGATTTAGCTACCCTCGAAGGATCACTGCTTCAACAGCAGCAGCAGCAGCAACAGCAACAACAGCCTTCTAGCAACTGCAGCAATACGATGTCAATATCTCCCGTAGATACCTCGCTTGAAGGTCTCGCATTCAACGACCCCTCGTCCTTAACGTGGGACTTTGCCGTCACTGCTGATGAAGACGCGACACTCCGTGATCTATGTCGGGGAACAGGGCCCAGCACAACGTCAGGGGGATCTTCGTTAGACGAGGGTTCAGCCCAAGCCTCGACATCACCTATACGAGGATTCGAGACTCTTAGCGATGGGATAGGTTTCGCGGACGCGACAATGCCTCGAAAGATGTCGGAAATGTCGGATGGGTTAGACGGACTCAACATATCAAATTTGATGCAGGCAGATTTGTAAGTCCATCGATCTCGACTCTTCTCTTACTCTCGTAGCTTTTGCCTTACTTCAGGCAGAGATCAACTCTACTTTGACAGAGTGCACCTCTTTGCGCCTATACTCCACCAACGCCGGTATTTCTCCTGGGCTCGTAACATAGCTAAGGCGGGAGCTCAATCATGCCTCCGCTATGCCATGTGGACCTTGGCTGCATCCGTGTCAGCACACTATCAGAACATCGGCGACTCCCTATATCGTTGTACCAAGCAGGCTCTCGAGGCTCTCGACCCGAAATGCGTAGGTATTACGATGACCGAGATAGAGAAAGTCCAGGCCTGGCTCCTCCTGGCAATCCACGAATTCATGTGCGTCGATTTTAGCAAAGGCTGGGAGAGCGCCGGCCGCGCCTTTACACTAATTCAACTCAACTGGCATCATTATACGAGTGGGTCAGACGTAAGCTTGACGCGAGAGGACTGGGTCGACGCGGAGCAGAAGAGGAGGACATTCTGGCTAGCGTACTGCCTAGACCGGTTTATTAGTATCCGGAATAATTCGCCCGTGACTTTTAGCGAACAGGTAATAGTCAAAAATCCCCTAGTGGTTTAGTTGACATCGACTTGGTGCTGACTTGCTGCCCTCCTTAACTAGAATACAATACGTCTACCAGCGCCAGAAGTAGATTTTCAGAACGAACAGCCTACTGTAAGCAGATTTCTTTCGGAAGCAATAACAGCAATGGATGCCAAATGTACCTCAGCATTTGCCGAATGTATCGTTGTCGCAACCGTCGTCGGCCGAGCACTCAACCACGGACAGCAATCAGTTGTCGATAACATGTATATTCACGAGTCACAAGGCTTTTGGGAACAACACGAATGGATCAATTCCACGGTGGTACAACGGATGGATATGTTCAACCAGAATTGTCCCACTGCCGCGCAAGAAGCGGATCCGATGCTCCTATTTATCAGCATGATGTGGCGAACGACGGTACTCTATATGTATCAACTTATTAAGTTGGTGATACACCCCTCAGACGAAAAGAGATCTGTCTTGGCGGATTACACCAGGCAATCTACAACAGCGGCCAAGGAGATCGTGAATCTGACTAATAAATTATCACAATTGAATTCTTTCAAGGCTAGTCTAACGATCTCTTACCTCCTAATCACACTATTCCCATCTCTCGTTGATGTCTATCAGTATCGAGCATCCGTATGCTAACAGTCTCTACTAGGTACATCCATTTACACCAATACCGTTATCGTTATGCGCCGAGTTTTTCGTCACTTATCACGAGCTGGGCGATACGTACGGCAAACAGCTCCAGGAAATTACAGAAGCCATGCACGGTTTAATGAGTTTTAGTAATCTTGGGCCAGGTTTTAGTTCCTACGCTAGATAAAGAGGAAATCTTGTGTATAGTGTGTATCACAGTCTCAAACTGTATAATTTAACTTTAGTCCTCAAAGTAGGCGGTAACAATCTCGTGAAGTTTTTGGATTGGCGATGTTTACAGACTTTACAGACAACCCACACTAGAGCAGAAGAGTCCCGAGACAAAAAGCAAATATTAAGCTATGTACATACTGTATTAAGGATTTTAGTGTCCTGTGTCTCGTCTTCTTTCGGCAAGATCGTCTTCCCGTTGACAAGCTGAGTTTGAAACTCTTAGGTGAGCTAGTGCAGCTACGTTCTATTAAGCCCACTGCCCTAGGTACGCCTAAGATGCGGATGGTTATATCAAGTCCAAAACTCTGGCCATGTGGATCTGTCCTGAATCTATCAGGATCTGGCAATTCATCATTTGAATACTGCCACGCACAGCGATCCCGAATTAACTCCTTCATAGAAGTAATACTACATCCTTTTCTCTACGGGTGTATTATAGCGCGATTTAATTACTTTCGTTTACTAATATGATGTAGAATATCTCTGGATAAAATGCCTCAATTCTCTCGTACTCTACTCCTTGCGGTAATGTAATACGGACGGAGCTCTCGTGCTACCTTTACAGCGCCGCATGACGCGTGGTTGAACTGCAAGTAAGTCTTACGTACATTTGTAAAAGGTGAAGGGATAATGGATAAGGGAAGATTTACAGCAGAGCATCAGCTTGGGTTATATCGGTATACCTATTAGTAGATTTAATATCCGATATCGATTTAAGCAGGCGTCGGGGCTGGGGCCACGCTACTGCTGTGTTACCAACTTTATATCGGTGTATTAGCTAGCGGTTACGGCAATGAACTACCTAGGTAGCTGACTAGCTGGACCGGGCCGTTGGAGCTAAGAGCCTTAAAGGCGTCAGAATAAAAATTGAACCGTATTTTAGGGATGTTCCGATATAACGTACCGTCTATGGCATAGAACTTGCAGTCAGCCGTTCGCGTTATTTTCTGTCGACGAATATTAATTGCGATTGCTTATGTATACATAGAAAAATAATTCCGGTGCAGGAAACTATGTTGGGAATAAAATGTATAACGAACAGAGAGAAGGTAAGCCGGATGTATCTGGGAAGTACATAACCCGTAAGCAGCGTTGTCGTGTACTTCTAAGCGGTAGAAGGTATGTCTTATCGCTGACGATGTCTTTGCCAACTCCGTTCATGCGTATGTCTCTATTGCCCGAGCCTCGTATTGTCAACTACACTACATTACAACTATTAAGTGCTTGGAATGCAGCTTGATCTTGGCTAACACGCCCGGCCTTATGATTCTGATGTCTTCAAAAAAAAAATTTTTAAACCGAAATAGAAAGCCTTCTTTTTTGGTCCACATAATAGATGCATACCGCTCTTCTTATACACCAATGTGCCTATTGGATGTAGACGGGAATATGACACGCTTGGTGAACTCCCGGCCTACCTAGGCTGGTGAGCCCTTATGAAGCCACAACTATAGCCACGTCAGCCACGCAGAATGCACCAATCATATAACCCTAAAAATATATACGTATACCCCTAAGGTACGTATTTGTTACATTAGGTACGCAAAAAATAAAAAATAAAAATTTACGATCTACCCAAGCCAGGTCAAGCTATTAACTGACTCATCGAAATCGTTGACTTAACTCATGTATATTCCAATAATTACCAAAGGTGTAGCTATATGATATATGCAAGGTTTGCCCACATAAAATATTGTGACTTGAGCCTATCGCGTGGAAAGAGGCGGAACCCGAACTGACCAGCAATTTAGAAAAAGGCCATGTGGGAGGATTGGGGCTCTATATCCTGGTTTGAGTTTATTTTATGTATTCAGCTTTATTAATAAGCTATGAGGACTATCCCCTATGCTATGGTGGTTTTATATGAGGCACACATAGCTACTACTCCTTTGTATACAAAAATACCAACACAATTACTCGACTCTAATCCCTTTCCCGTAAATAGTAAGTGTGTGGTATTCGTTTCTATTCTATAGCCGAGGAGATATGATTTCCTTACACTGTGGAGTTAGAATGGATCATATAGCAGATAAAACATATGTATCTAGCCGATTCACATGCGCGACTATGTAACTACATTGCTATACACGCCTCATGCCACAAGGTGGGACAAGAAGCTAGGAAACAACATCGCTGTTGCGCGAGAAACTCTAAACTAGACAAGGGAGCCTACGGCTATACATACTAATAGTGTTCTTTGATCTAGATGTCTCATCTAGAATCCTGATACACCGCATAGGCAGGCAAATTACCAAGACTCGGAGCTATCTACCGCTCTAAAGCAGCAATGATCCTCGGAAGAAGCTGGCTGGTAATGTTCCATAGCTGGGAAGACCCGGTAACGAGGAGTGAACCCGTGTACCAAGTGTTGCGGTAACCCTGCAGGGAGTATACGTCGCGGTAGATGCCTTTACGAATGGCGTCCGCACTAGCAGTCGGGTGCAGCGGTGTGTGGCTCTTAAAAGCCATGAAAATCGGCTCGGCATTCACATCTGCACCCGTCACCGTCTTCTGCAAGCGCTTGAGCGTGTCGCGCGTGTCCGTCTCTACCTGATTCTTCGTCAGGTCCGAGAGGGATGTATACCAGTAGTAATACGTCCCCTCTACCTTTGTCGGGTTGAACATTACGACTCCCGGCACACTCGCTATGTGGGACTCCGTCTGCTGTCCCCGGTTCACGTAGCTATAATTCGTCGGTAGCCCCAAGTTTGTCACAACTCCTGTGTAGTAGCATCCCCCCTCGAACTGCGATATGATGTTCGTTTCACGCTCATCCAGGCCGAATGGCTTTAGGTTCTCTAGCACGGGCGGTGCCGAAAATACTAGCTGCTTGGCGATTACACGTTTATTTCCTCTAGGGGTCGATACGCAGAGCCTCACACCGTCGGTGGGCTTACTACCTCGTTGGCCTCCGGTCACAACAGAGTTGAGGAGAACGTCGGAACCGAGCTCGGCCAGGGCTTTACTATAAGGTTCAGCTAAATCGCTGTTCGAATTGACAATGATCTTGCCCTCTAGCTCTTCTTCCAGCATGACCGTGTTGAGATTATTAAAGACATATAAGGCGAGGATTTTAGTTATGTCACCGGAGACGGCCGGCCTGGAGTACGTGGCAATAGCCTCGTCGGTAAGATTGAACTGTTCCAAGTACTCAGCCCAAGTCAGGAGCAACTCCTCAGGCACTGGGTCGGGCAGCTCGAGGCCGTTTTCCAGATAGGGGTACTTGTGGAGCGCCTGGAAGTAGTCTTCACCAGGAGGAGGGATGGAGTAGTTCAAAACAGGTGAGCCATCCGTAAAGTCGATATATAGCGGAGTCTTGCTATCGGGGAATGTTCCTCTGCTGACGGTTATATTGAGAAGGGCAAAAAAGGAGCGGCCGATCTGGTCATCATAGTACAGCTGCACGCCGTAATTGATAGGGGTTCCTGTTGCAGGGTCATGGTACGTGGAGGCGTGACCGCCTAACGCTCCATGTTTCTCGATGACGACAATAGACTTTCCCTGGTCTTTAAGGTTGATAGCCGCATAAGTGCCTGTCGCACCTCCGCCGACGATGGCGATGTCGCGAGTTATCACCTCGGCACCTTGACACCGGCCGTGAACATCCCTCGCCAATACCGACGCAACAAATGAGAAGCTGCTACCCCATTTAATAGGCTTCATTGTAAAATACCCTAACTCGATATCTACCAGGACCAAGCAAGAGAGATGGATGACTTTGCCAAGAATGTGCAACTAGCTTGGCTCACGATAGGGTTGAGAGTTGGAGCTGCTTTACTAAGATGAATATTCATATCCCATTTATAATGCCCATTTCTCTCCCAGGACCTCTTATCAACATTATCTTTTGGGGCTATGCTACCAAGGAATATGGCTACCTGGCGAGCGGCTCGGCTGGGCCTTTTCATCAAGTTTGAGTAGTATGCTGACCCTAGCAACTCTTGTGGCTTCGTATCTGACATTTTCCACACTAAAATAGAAAGATAAGCTCGCCGGCGAGGTTGCAATAGGTGCAAACAACCGAACAAATCTGTGGCGTCCGCCAATTCAACCATCAAAGTGGGGGTGGCATTGTGATTACCTAGTTCTGAGGTATGTTTGGTGTCATCTTGCATCTAGCTGAAGAAATAATCTCAAATGTTAGAACATATATGTCGGATCCTCTTTCTGTTACTTTCGGAAAGGTTCTTCGGGGGTAATTAAGCCTTCCGCATAGATGATAAGTTCATATTAATACTTAATCATTATATCTTTATATGCTACACTTCGGACTTACTTGGCGGTATTAGGAGAGGAAAGGCGCCTGCTTCCGGGTCAGATTCTATAATGCACCGTCTAGTCTTGTGTAGTTGTGTCACGGCCATTGTTATCGGTTACGTAGGCTTTGTTCAAAAAAGTTGGCAGAGCAGCATGGAGCCTGTTGACCGGTCAGGTAACACGGCGTTCGTCGGCGGCGAGAGCTCGGTCCCTCAACTAGGAAGGTTTATCCAGACGCCATTGATCACGGTCACAAGACTGAAAAAGCATTTTCAATACGCCAGTCGAGGCAAGTCTCCTAAAACTCTATGTTGCTTATGACCTCGAAAAATGGGGTTGTTTGTGATAGTATTTGGCACGTCTTAGGAACGGATTCTTCAAGATCTGTTACACGAACAATATGTGGCTTTTCAAGGTCTTCGATGGCAAAGTAGTGTAGTGGATAGGCAATGCAGGGCCACTTAGGGTCACCGAAACATTTTTGGCTAGACCCCTTGAGATCTCGGGATCTCAGCCTTATAGAAAAATAAACCTAGTCTCCAAGGGTTCTCGCGTAAATTATGAGATGCTCTCAAGCCAGTCATACATCGCATAGCTGTTTCACAAATAATCTTCAACGACAAGGAGCTAAAGAGTTACGCGAAGGTCATAATATACTATTTTAGTCCGCAAATCTATCTTATAATATCGTCTAAGATGAGGGTGTGTAGGTAGTTAGTGTCACAATCATCGTGTACCCCAGGATTCCGATACCATGGATCTATGACTGCATTACTACCTACCTACCTACCTAGATACAAGCTTGCTTGCCATGTGCCTCTTGTTCTTACGGTAATAGTTTTGTTGGTTTTAAATGCTAAGTGTTTCGTACGGCACGAACCCCAAGCTTCCAGTACATGATGTTCATAACGTTGTCTACATTTATGCTAAAATGGCTTTAGGGGTACAATACACGTACATTACTGCCTAGGTAGTATTATAGACTGAAATGACGGCAATGCGAACTCGAGAAGCTTATATGTTACTAGCGAACTTGCAATCAAAAATCGTCGTCAAGACATGAACAGGTCATAACATTGAATCCGTATTAAAAAGCATAATATCTGCATTACCTACCTACCTACATACCTAAGTTAATAGAGTCTGGAAGTGTTGAAAATCTCCATGCTAAAATATTTCGGGTATTCCCAGTTGTAACACTATATTGCACCACTCTCTGGGCCCTTCGTCACAGGTTGTCTCTTTGCGTACGCATCAGTAGTTTCTTTGATCATATCATCGTAATCAAAATGCCAAATTTTGAACGAACGGTCTCGAACCTCTTCAAAGCACGTCTCGGCCTTGATCCACTTGCTCTTGTCACTCCAGTCGATCTGTTGATTCAAGTCACACATGCGACGGCTGCTGTTGACGAGCCACTGGCCTCGAGTTCGCCGCATAAAATCAAAGACCTCGAATGCCGAGCATACTGCTGCGTTTTTATTTTTCGACGCCGACTCATCCCCCCTCAGCCTGTCGTTGACTTGGCTCATTAGCGTGCATAAGCACAGGGCGTCTTCGATGCCACAGCAGGCACCGGCGCCATGGTGTGGGCTTGATGCGTGTGCAGCATCGCCAGCCAAGCAGATATTTCCTTTGTTGAAGTAAGGCGCTGGATAGTCCCACGTGTCGAACACCGCCCACTTCTCAAGCTTTTCTGGAAAGTGTTGTATGAGGGTACGAAGACAAGGGTTCCAGTCTGCGAACGCGATCTCTAGATCTTTCCTAAGTCCCGGTACGACCGTTACCTTGTCGTCTGGCCACTCGCCGGGATCCGTTAAAAAAGCTGTGGCATTGATCATGGTCTTATTCGCAACCGGGTAGTGAATGAGATAGGCATTTGGCCCTATGTGATTGTGCTGGTTTCTGGCTTTATACTCTCCTAGAGCCTCGACGGCTTTTTCCATCGGAACTAAGGCGCGATACGCAACCTTATGGCTATAATGAGGATAAGAAGCCGGGTCTTCTTCTCCCAGCATGAGTTCTCTTACTCGTGACTTGATGCCATCACACCCAATGACTTGAACGAAACTCCAGTCAGCACCTAGCGACAAGCTAGCTACAAGCTAGCTACAAGCTAGCTTTGGGAGTGCACGTAGACGGATACGGAAGACTTACCAGCATCAGCCTCTGCAGATGTCCCATCAGCAAAATTAAGCTGGATCCTCCCGTTAGGGCCTTTCTCTTCGATGTTATTTAGGCGCTTCTTCAGTTCTACAATTTCCGGCGGTATGACCTTCACCAAGGCCTCCAAGAACTGGTCACGTCGTGTCCCCTCAAAGCCCCTGTGGCCCGCACTTAATCTGTAAAGCATCTTCTCGTATGTGGGGTCATCCTTGTCGCGGCTATTGAAGCCGTCGATCCATGTAAGGTAAACATTCGGGTCGTCCTTATCTGAAGAAGCGGGAACGGCGCCACCCGACCGTAGAGCACTGACGATATCGGGGTTCATCAGGCTCATACATTGTACAGCATTTGCTGTAAAAGCCATGCCAGCGCCTATCTCCCGGAAACCTTGCGCTTGCTCGTAGACTTTGACTTTAACATTGTGTTTGATAAGACCAGCTGCGAGGGATAATCCAATGATGCCACCACCAACGATGGCGACCTCAATCGAAGTATCCTCGATTATTCCTGGCATAATAAAGTATAATGTAATCCCGCCAATAAATTTTGCTTGTGTAAAATAAATATTCTGATAATAATTTGATGAGCTTCGATAATAAACGGGGCGGTAGAACACCACGTAGAAGAGGGGTTCCGGAAACTATATTAATGCCCAGCTTTCCCTTTGCGAGGAACAAGTAGCATGGTGGCTGAGTCACGATGCTAGTTCTAGCAGTGATACTCCTATATCGAATTCTTTCCTAAGACATGGTACGCGGTGGAGTTTTACACTGGAAAATATGTGACGGAGTAACTAGCTTCCCGAGGAGTAATGTTCCGCGGATTATAGGTACCGCAACCGCCGGGCCGTGCAATTGTCAGCCAGTCACAGCTCTACGGCTTAAGCCATTGATACAAACTTTGAATTATACTGAAATATCTTATTACGTAGGTACCTAGGTCAACATCGCCTTTCAATAGACCACCGCCCTATATACTTCATATGGCTTATATGATATTTGGGGTGGCCTCATAGTAGTCTACCGGTATGATATAGCACCAGAAAGTAGATATCAACTTTGAAGTACCCGAAAATATATCTGATGGGTTTCAAAATATAGTACGTAAAGGATAACGACAATGCGTAGAGCGCCAAGAACCAGGTTCTACGCTCTTAAAATATGTACGGAAAGCAGAGTAGAATAAATCCGAAATCCTTCTTGATTGAGTAACTCCTGGAGGATAACACTAACAGGAGAAGAAAGGGAAAAAAGGGCTCAGATGGTATTACCAGCGGAGTTTTTATCAAACGCAGGACCGGTATTGCAACTTGATACGTACCTACCTACCTAACTATCTACTCTAGCTCACCAGGTCCTCGCGGATATCGTTTCTCCATCCTGGACCTTTCGCGTACAACTTCCACCCGTGTTATTCCTTATCTCGTGTTGCTCGCTTGCGGTGCAGCCTTGGATGCGTGTACTGTAGTAGCGTTTAATGATTTGCCGCATTTCATGTTCTTCCCTCCTTAGCGGGTCATGAACCTACACTTGCAATCCAATAGCACCTACACATTGTGCAACACAGTACCTGAGATAAGCTGGCGGTCCGATGTAACTGATTTCTTTACCTTTCTCCAGGGCCGAAGGTAACGTCGTCGGTTAGTAACAAGCTGAATATTGGGAGTGCACTTTATCGCCCTACCTTATATCATATTATATCTATTGCCCGACCTTAGATTGTTGATCCAGAATTTCCAAAACATCTGCAGCAGAGTAGTCTCTTGTTCATTTTCTTACATTATAAGATAGAGACCTCCGTGGTAACACAACTTTGCTTGTTTCCATCATTCTTGGCCAATACTCCCTCACCACCAGAACACATTGAGTAGCGCCTTCATATATTCTAGTTTCAGAGTTAGAATCCTGTACTATTAGACGTGCTATGGTCGTTATCGTCCCATAGGTCACTCACACAAACGCGGATTTCAACACTTGATTCGACAACTACAATTCAACTTTCCAACAATAACAACAACAACATCTATCGACGAACATCATGATCGATATGGGAGACCGTCGAAGAGGCCCTTTCTCTGGGCCCACTATCCTGCTGTTCGGTCCGCTGGCTTTGTCTTTTAGCGAGGCATCTTTCGCCCAGGTCCGTAAAGCAGTAACCGATAACGACGAGTTCCGTTGGGCTATCGACACCGTTTCCGAATTCCCTGAAATATGGAAGTCCCTCACTACTTTTATTCCCAGCCTCAAGACCGCATCGGCACTTGACCAACTGGAGGACCTGAGTGATGCCTTTCGAACAGGACGGTCGCTCGAAATTCCCTTCCCCCTCCCGAACAAACTTCTCATCCCGCTGGTCATCATTTCCCATCTCACTCAATACGCCACTGCTTTGTGTAGCAGAGCTGAGGGGCAACATGTTGACCCATTCAATGCATTCAGATCAGACAGAGAGACGCTCGGACTTTGTACCGGACTTCTGAGTGCCTTCGCTGTTTCTAGTACAGGCGACAAGGAGGATTTCAAGAAGTATGCTTCTGTCGCTGTGCGATTGGCCATGCTGATCGGTACTGTCATCGATGCTCAAGACGAAGTTACCGAACCCTCCAAGTCCCTTAGTGCTATATGGAACTCCGCGAGAAGTGGCGAAGAGCTGCGACATATTATCGAGAGCTTTCCAGGGGTAAGTCTAACTTTACTCATCACACCAATGGGGGAAACTCCTTACGGTGCCACGATTATCCCCTAACCCCTTTTGTGGCTTTGAGTCTAATTTGACGATGCAGACGTACATTTCAGTTAACTATGACGAGAACCGCGCCACCATCACGACGAAGGCTTCCGCTCTTCCCAAGTTGCAACAACAGCTAAGGGGTGCTGGCCTTATCGCTTCGGAAGTTAGTCTCTATGGACGCTTCCATTCTGACATCAATATCGAGAAATTGGTATTGCTCACAGAGTTTGTCGACACCCACGTCGAGTTTCAGTTCCCAGACGCTGCATCAGGCCTTGTACTACCCACCCGGTCAAACTGCGGAGGCGAACTAATCACGCGGGGTCCGCTGCACCATCACGCATTGCAGTCCATCCTGACAGAGGCACCACGGTGGTTTCAAACCATGTCGACTGTCCGTGAGAATGTTCTGAAAAGTAAGGACTCGTACATCTTATCCTTCGGCCCCGAGCGCGCCGTGCCGCCATCACTTTTTCGCGATCTCAATTCTCAGGTATTGCATATGGCTGATCTGGAGAGTACTGCTTCGCGATGCGAGGCTTTCCCCGAGAACGATTTGCGGCCGTTCTCCGATAACGACGTTGCCGTTGTGGGTATGTCAATCAAGGTGGCTGGCGCCGAGACCTTAGATGACTTCTGGGACCTTTTGGTCTCCGCTAAGTCGCAGCACAAGGAAGTGCCAAAAGAGCGGTTTTCTTTCGAGACTGCTTTCCGTGATGTTGACCCCAAGAGAAAGTGGTTTGGAAACTTTATCGAGAACTACGACAAGTTCGACCACAAATTCTTCAAGAAGAGCCCTCGAGAAAGCTCAACTATGGATCCACAGCAACGTCAGTTCCTCCAGTGCGCCTATCAAGCTCTAGAGCAGTCCGGCTATTTTCATTCTCCCGAGCCAGACAACAAAGTAGGATGTTTTGTTGGTGTCTGTTCTCGCGATTATGATTGTAATATCGCTTGCCATTCGGCTAATGCATTCTCTGCTACTGGTAATCTGCAGAGTTTCATCTCTGGTAAGGTTAGTCACTATTTTGGTTGGACTGGTCCCGGCTTAACGATCGATACGGCCTGCTCCTCTTCAGCTGTAGCTATCCACCAAGCCTGCCGTGCGATAATCACTGGAGAATGTACCGCCGCCCTTGCTGGTGGCACCAACCTTGTGACTAACCCCTTATGGTTTCAAAATCTAGCAGGGGCATCGTTCTTGAGCACGACTGGCCCATGTAAACCATTCGATGCTAAGGCAGATGGTTACTGCAGAGGTGAAGGGGTAGGTGCAGTATACTTGAAGAAACTATCTGCTGCTGTGGCCGATGGCGATCAGATACTTGGTCTCGTCGCAGCGACAGGTGTGCAGCAAAATGAGAACTGTACTCCCATCTTCGTCCCGAATGCGCCGTCTCTTGCGGATCTTTTCCAGGCCGTCACTAAAAGGGCTCGGCTCAACCCCTCTCAAATATCAGTTATCGAAGCACATGGCACCGGTACCTCCGTTGGCGACCCGGCCGAGTACGACGGCCTACGACGAGTGTTGGGTGGCCCTGCTTCTGGGCGGAATGAGGATATTCTGCTAGGATCGGTGAAGGGCCTCGTCGGCCATACCGAGGCCGCCTCAGGGGTTGTGTCCATGATCAAAACCATCCTTATGATCCAAAAAGGTTTGGTCCCAGCCCAACCCAGCTACACTTCTCTGAATCCGGCCATTGGGGCGACCCCGGCCGATAAGATGAGCATCCCTACGAGTTTACAGAGGTGGGACACCAAATTCCGAGCTGCCCTGATCAACAATTACGGCGCCTCCGGTTCCAACGCTTCAATGATCCTCACGCAATCCCCATTTGTTAATGCCAAGGTAACAAAAGATACCTCAAAGGTTCCGGCCGGTGTTAAGTATCCATTTTGGCTCCCAGGTTTAGACGACCAAAGTCTCCGTCGGTATAGCAAGGCTTTCCGCAGGTTTATCAACAAAGAAAATAACCCGGCAACGGATTTCTTCCTCTCTAATGTTTCCTTCAACTTGGCCCGTCAGAGCAACCGGTCTCTTGACAAGGCGGTCCTATTCAGCGTGCGTTCAATAGAGGAGCTTGACCAGAAGCTAAGTTCTCTGGAGAGAGGCGATTCTAGCATGATACCCATTACTCGGCCTGGCCCTAAACCCGTTGTGCTCTGCTTTGGGGGCCAGGTATCGACTTTCGTAGGTCTGGACAAAGGCCTGTACGAAAGAATGGCTGTTCTGCGAAAACATCTAAACAATGTCGACGTGGTCGTTCGTCTGAATGGCGCAAGCAGTATCTTCCCTGGAATATTCGAAAGTTCACCCATTCAGGATATCGTCCAGTTGCAGACGATGCTCTTTGCTATTCAATACGCCTGCGCAAGATGTTGGATCGAATCGGGCATTAAACCTGTAGCAGTGGTCGGCCATAGTTTTGGCGAACTCACTGCGCTCGCTATCTCGCAGGCGCTTTCGCTAGAAGACGCTGTGAAGTTGATAGTGCACCGTGCGACGCTTGTCCGTGATGCCTGGGGTAGTGAGAAGGGCGCTATGATGGCTGTGGAGGCCGACTCTGACGATATTGAGAAGCTACTTTCAGAGTCAAACAGCAAAGTCCCGCAAGAGAAGCCTGCGAGCATTGCCTGCTACAATGGGCCACGAAGCTTTACTGTGGCCGGTTCTGTTGCAGCAGTTGACGCAGTTGCTGCCACTATATCGCCGTCGCTGAGATCGAAGAGATTGAATGTCACAAATTCGTTTCATTGCGCCCTCGTTGATCCGCTTGTGGAGGCATTGGAGCAAGTTGGAAAGTCGCTTACATTTCGCAAGCCGTCTATTCCCATAGAAAGAGCTTCTGAGTTCGCAAACGAGGAGAGGTACACGGCCAAGTTCGTTGCTGATCATATGCGCCAGCCCGTCTATTTTAACCATGCTATTCAGCGACTCTCTAAGAAGTACCCATCTGCCATTTTCTTGGAAGCTGGCTCCAACTCTACCATTACCTCCATGGCGAGTCGTGCGCTTGGAAGTCCCGGTGATATTCACTTCCAAGCTATTAACATCACGAACAGTGACAAAGCGTGGGATAACCTAGTTGATGCGACCGTGAACTTGTGGAAGGCCGGTGCAGCTATACAGCACTGGGCGCACCAGACTGCGCAGACGCAAGAGCATTCTCCTCTTCTACTACCGCCGTACCAGTTCGAGCAGTCGGCTCACTGGCTGGACTTTAAGGTGCCTTCCAAGATAATCACGGTTTCTCCGACGCATACGACTGATCCGGAGGCAGGGAGGCTCCCGGATAGCCTCCTAACCTTTGTTGGTTATCAGGATAGTAAGAAACGGATTGCCAAGTTTAGGGTGAATACCATGATCTCTAAGTATGAGAAACTCGTTATTCCCCACGTCATCGCGCAAACTGCGCCCATCTGTCCAGCTACCGTGCAGCTTGACCTCGTCATTGAGGCTATTCGTGGTATCCGACCGGAGCTGGAAACAGCTAAATTGGAGCCACAGATACATACCGTAGAAAACCAGTCACCCATCTGTATCAACCCAGCACGGGCTGTTTGGATTGAGTTGGAGGAGGAAGGGACAAGTAAGAGTCTATCCTGGAACTTTCGGGTCTTTAGCACGGACATGCCTCAAGGAGCTGCCAAGACTCTACATACGACGGGGAGAATTGCCTTTTTCTCAACAGAAGATCTGACATCGAAGCTGGAGTTCGCGCGTCTTGAGCGACTTACCGGACACGCTCGCTGCGTCGAGCTGTTGCGGAGTGGTGATGTCGACGAAATCCTATCGAATAAGAACATATACAAGATATTCTCGGAGGTTGTTGACTACGGGGAGGATTATCGCGGTCTCCAGAAGTTGGTAGGCTGTGGAAACCAGTCCGCCGGCCATGTTGTCAAGAGATACAATCCCGAGACCTGGCTCGATGCTCACCTGGCCGATAGTTTCTGCCAAGTTGCTGGTATTTACGTCAACTGTATGACAGACAGAGCCTCATCTGACATGTACATTGCCAACGGCATTGAACAATGGATTCGCTCCCCCAAACTTCGTCCTGGCGATGCACGACCGGATAACTTCCATGTGCTCGCAACTCATCACGCGTTAGACAAGCAGTACCTCACCGACGTATTCGTCTTCCATCCGGACACCGGCGCGCTGCTAGAAGCTATCCTCGGGATCAGTTACGTCAAGATTCCCAAAGCCTCGATGAGTAAGCTCATCTCGCGTCTTACCGCCGGAGGTGCTACAAATGCTGCGCTATCCGAGCCAGCCAAGGTCGCATTGTTCGAAGCTGCACCTACGGAGATCGTTCCACCGCATCGGGCCTCTACGAAGAAGTCCAAGCCGCACAAGGTGAAGAAGCAGTCGCCCAAGTCAAATATAGTTCCCAAAGTCAAAGCGATTTTAGCCGACCTGTCCGGTCTCGAATTGGATGAGATTAAGGACGATAGCCAACTTGCTGATCTTGGCATCGACTCTTTGATGGGTATGGAGATGGCGCACGAGATCGAGGCGGCTTTCAAGGTCACGCTGCCTGAAAGTGAGCTTATGGAGATTGTCGATATGCCTGGCTTGATAAAATGTGTGCAGAAAGCAGTAGGTGGAGAAGCCGCCAGCGAGACGAGCGATCAAAGCGAAGATGATACTTCCAGCGACAGTGATGCTAGATCGTATAGCATCAGTGAAGCATCGTCGGGGCATCCAACCGGTGTGACAACTCCGGCAGCTGATTACGAAAAGGATTCATACGACGTTCTTAGTGCTTGTGATAACGGACTGAAGCTTCCTTTCGCCACGGTTATGGAGGCTTTCGGTGAAGTGAAAGCTCTTACAGACGACAAAATCGCCGAACACGGGCAGGCCAACTATTTTGACACGGTGATGCCATTGCAGACAGATATGTGCGTCGCACTCACACTCGAGGCACTCGATCAGCTCGGACAACGTCTTCGCGAGGCGAAACCAGGAGATAAATTCCCTCGGATCTCCCATCCGAAGGAGCATGGCCGTTTAGTCGACTATCTCTACCTAATGCTGGAGAAGGAGGCTCACATTATCAATGTCAACGGCGACACTATTACCAGAACTGCCACGGAAGCGCCAGCAAGGCCGAGTAAGGAGATTCTGCAGGAGTTGCTATCACGCTTCCCCGATCAGTCGACAGCCGATAAACTTACATTTTACACCGGATCAAATCTCGCAGACGTCCTCAGAGGAAAGACCGACGGTATCAAGTTGATCTTTGGTAGTACCGAGGGGCGTGACCTCGTCTCTGGCTTGTACGCAGAATGGCCTATAAATCGGTTGTTCTACAAACAGATGGAGGACTTTCTCTCAAGACTCTGCTCGAAGCTTGATATGAATGAGGGCCCGCTTAAGATCCTTGAGATGGGAGCAGGTACTGGAGGTACAACTAAGTGGCTCGTCCCCCTCTTAGCCTCATTGAACGTGCCAGTCGAGTATACATTTACCGATCTTGCACCATCATTCGTGGCCGCCGCACGAAAGAAGTTCAAGCATTACCCGTTCATGAAGTTTAGAGCTCACGATATCGAACAGGCGCCGGCCGACGATCTAATTGGAACCCAGCACATCGTTATTGCCAGCAATGCTGTTCATGCCACACATTCTCTAGCTGTTTCCGGAAAGAACATCCGCAAAGCACTACGACCTGACGGGTTCCTTATGATGCTTGAGATGACTGGTACATTATACTGGGTCGACATGATCTTTGGATTATTCGAGGGCTGGTGGTACTTTGACGACGGGCGCACTCATGCCGTCACACACGAGCTTAGGTGGGAGAAGGATCTGCAAGCCGTTGGTTACGGACACGTCGACTGGACGGATGGAGAGCGACCAGAAAATAGATGCGAGAAGCTGATTATCGCGATGGCTTCGGGTGAGAGGTGCGAACGACCCCCAATTCCCTCTCTACCTATTAAGAGTCTATCAGCTGACCTCGTGGAACGACAGACAGTAGTCGATAGGTACGTTCGGAACTTAACAGATGGCTTCTCTGCTGGCCTCGATGATGCATCGTGGTCCCGTACCTCGAAAACGAGTCCTAGCGGGAAAACGGTGCTGATTACGGGCGCGACTGGTAGCTTGGGAGCACACTTAGTTGCCCAATTTGTAGAATTAGCAGACGTCACTCGCGTTGTCTGCTTAAACCGACGCAGCAGAACCGACCCGGAAGAGCGCCAGAAACAATCCCTCGCCAATAAGGGCATCTCTTTATCCGACAGAGCTATGAGTAAGCTAAGCGTCTTCGAGACAGATTTGTCAAAACCCAATCTCGGCCTGCCTGTCGAGGACTACAAAAGTCTTGTCGATAGCGTCACTCATATTGTCCACAATGCGTGGCTTATGAATGCGAAGTGGCCGCTTCGCAATTTTGAGGGGCAGTTCCAAATCATGAAAAATCTCCTTAACCTTTCTCGCGAAATTTCTATTCAGCGCGCTCCGGGTACCAAAGTCACCTTCCAATTTATTTCCTCCATCGCTACTGTTGGTCACCGACCTATCTGGTCAGGCGAGCCAATAGTCCCCGAGGAGCGCATGACGATCGAGTCGGTGTTGCCTACAGGATACGGCGATGCCAAATACATCTGCGAGCTCATGCTTGATGAGACGCTACACAAGCATCCTGATCGTTTCCGCGCTATGGTCGTCCGACCAGGGCAAATATCAGGTTCGAGTATAAGTGGTTACTGGAATACTATGGAGCATTTTTCCTTTTTGATTAAGTCTTCTCAGACGCTGAAAGCGCTACCGGATTTTGATGGCCTACTATCTTGGACACCGGTTGACGAGGTCGCTGGCACGCTTGCTGATCTTGTTCTTCTCTCCGAAGATAAGACGCATAACCCTATATACCATGTTGATAACCCGGTTCGTCAACCATGGAAGGAGATGACTCCCATATTAGCTGATGCTTTGAACATACCACAACAAGATATAATTCCTTTCAGAGAGTGGGTGCAACGCGTCCGGGAACACCCCAGACAAGTTGAGGGACCCGAGGGCGAGAACCCGGCATTCTTATTGATCGATTTCCTAGACGATAATTTCTTCCGCATGTCCTGCGGTGGCCTCTTACTTGATACTGTTGAAGCTCGAGAGCACTCGAAAACTTTGGCGAATACGGGGCCTGTTTGTGAAAGTGTAACCAGGGGATATATTCAGAGCTGGAAGGATATGGGTTTCCTAAGTCAATGAAATGATTTCTCATGTAAGAGCTGGCGCTCTAGATATTGTAAAATACTACATAATTTATGGTTTCATGCCTTATTTCGCTTTCGTGTCTTTCGTAAAATCGTGACTTGCACCGTCTGGTGTAAATAAACTGTTGTTGCATGAAATTAAGCGGACAGGCGGATTTCCATTTAACGTCCGAAATCCCCACTCATTACCTACACGCAGGTACGAAAGATACCTTAATACCTGTACCCTGTCCCTTACATAGGTACCTAGGTACACATGTACCTACCTAAGGAAGAAGTATCTAACATGTACCTACCCTGCATTTACCTCGTCACGTGAAGCAAACTATCTCGTGCATTTTCCTCGGCATTCAGGCAATCACAGCTGAGGTTGATCTTCGGCAATAGCTACCCCCACCTTCGCAGCTTAAGTAATTCGGTTGATTGGGTGACGCGGATTTGCGATTTTTGATTGACAGCACGCTGAGCCATCGCCGCGCCAGCGACATCAATTTCCATTTTCTTCCTTGACCAAAATAAAAATCCACAAGTCAAACGTCCCATTCTATCCCGCTGTTTCCGCAACCCAATACTCAACTTCTACCGTTCCTTCGTCCCAAAAGTCCTCTTGCATCATTTATATTTCTCTTTCCGAGACGTTTTTTCGTGTCTTTCGTACTAATTAACCCCTATACCTGAGTAGACATGGGTGAATCTCGGTGAGTGATGACCTCACATATATTAGGCGCCCTCAAGTCCTAAAATAATAGCTACCAACTGACACTCCATCACTCCTATATAGACAAGAGCTGGTAGCATGGCTGAACAGCCTTCTTCAGCTGAACATCACCAAAGTTGAACAATGTGGTACTGGGTAAGAATATCCTTGCGCTTTAATATTTACCCCTCCCCCGCCAAACAATGCCCAAGCTATATAGGAGAGGAAAACAATCGGTCATAACCTTGCTATGAGTGGTGTTGGATGTTACCAACGCAAGATTTGAGCTAACCTTATATCCCTTGACTTTTACAGTGCCGCTCTCTGCCAGGTCTTCGACAGCATCTTCCTCGATGTACCCATGTCGCGTGTCAAATTTAATGTCAACACCGAATACGCCTACATCCAGAACTTCAAGGTCTTGCAAAGTTAGTTTTCCCCTTCTTCTACCTCGGCTATTTTTCGGCCAGCATCGTATCTAAAGACTGCTATTATCACGGAGCCATTCATGTACTAATTTGCCTTGTTTCTAGACACATTCGCCAAGCACAATGTCGACAAGCCCATCCCTGTCGAAGCCCTCTCCAAATGCAAGATGCAAGATAACCTTGAGTTCTTACAATGGACCAAGCGATTCTGGGACCAGTATTATCCCGGCGGAGACTATGATGCTGTCGGACGAAGAAAGGGTGCTCCCCTTCCTGCCGGTGGCGCTGCTGCGCGAGCCACTGGGGGCGCCGGATCAGCTGCGGCACGAAGAGGTGGTACAACTCCCACAACCGGACCCCGCGTACCCAAGGCTGGTGGCGGTGGTGCCGCTTCAGCTGCCCTGATCCAAGAGAACGCGACATTGAAGGAGACGGTTGTCGGCCTCGAGCGCGAGCGAGACTTCTATTTCAGCAAATTACGAGATATAGAGCTCTTGATTCAACAGGCTGTCGACGAAGACCCCGAGATCGAGAAGCAGGAAGATGGACTCATCAAACAGATCCAGACGATACTATACTCGACTGAGGAAGGCTTCGAGATCCCCGCCGAAGGAGAGGCACTGGACGACCAGGAAACGTTCTAAAACCTGCAAGAGTGACAAAACAACAAAGCGATAAATAGCCATCGGCTAGGAGGTCGGTAGATGGCCATGAATTAATATTGGAGTGGCTGGTATGGTGAGCCAAAATGGACAAGACGATGCGGGTGCTGAAGAAGAGATGCATCTAGAATGGTGTCATTGAGAAGCCCTCGGGTCTCTTATTCAGTTTGCATCATCACATCACAGGAATGGGATTCCGGATTCCTGACAGTACTAGAAGACATTGTCCACTCTAGACTAATATACCCTCTTGACTCAAGGGTGTGATGCCTAGAGATTTGACGATAGATATTAACAGACTTTTTTTTCTTATGGAAGGTATTGTTCACGTATTTGTTCACCTAATTACATACTTCATTTCGTACCTACCTAATCTAGTAGTATTCCTATAGTTATACTTTATTCTAAGTTGCGACCACTCCCCCCCTATAATAAGGTTGCCTAGCTGCATATCTCGGCCAACCTCGTAATAGGTACCTGTCAGAAATTTTTGCGACTTCCCTGAGAAACGCGATTACTGTGAATTTCTTGTGATTGGAGAGTTCTGCCTAAGGTTGTTCTTCCTGTTAACAACTTTCTATAACATTATTACGATATATTTCTACTACATACATAGGTAGGGATCTGTTCTTCCACAATTACGGAAAAAAAAAAACCTTGGCTATAAGTTTTTAAGCATCATCCTTTTCAACTGCTCGATGGATCGCAACGTGTGACATCACCATTAGCACCGTCGCTACGATGGCGCCGACAAGTTACCCCAAATGCACGAATGACGCCGAAGCTCGCAAGCCTGTAGCACTTGCGCCTGTGGCCAAACATGCTTTGCAAAAGAATACCCATTCGCAGCGAAGTTCTTTGCGTAGAGCCGTTCGAGAAAGTCTGCTTGACTTATCAGCCGTAGCAACTGTCACTACTCCTCCCCCTAGTTCTCGGGCACTATTTCTCCCTTCGCCGTCATCAGCACCATCTACCTCAACATCGCGCGTTAGCACCGCTACGCAGCGAAGCTCTTTGCGTCGAGCACTTAAAGAAAGCTTGCGTGATGTGGCCGCTATCAGTACCGTCGCCACGATAACAACCACTCCCCCGCCAACCCTATCGCCACCACCGCTAATAACTCCTAAGTTCAAAAGCTCTGCTCCATCGTCACTATATTCGCTAGAAAACACGCCGGAAACGCCTGTGTCACATTCCTCGATATCACCGCTGAATTCTACTGCCAGATCATCGCCTGATTCGACTTCAACTCCCACTCCCACTTTCCTCTCTCCATTGCAGAGTAACAGGAAGTCCACGATATTGCAGGAACAGCACCTAGGGCGGCTAGGAAGAAAGCTCGAGTGTTTAGATACCAAGGAAAGCGACGGTCCAGGACACACCGGGACTGATAACGGAGATGAGCAAAGTGAACATCCAGAAGTGGTGGACAAGACTGATATCAACGGCATCCCTACATCCCGCAAGGGCTGGTATCGCGTACAGTCCATCATCGCTGAGGCTCACGACCGAAGCGGCCATCTCATCTACTTCGTCGACTGGGAGAGCCATGACTCTCGCACTGGAATCGGCTGGCCAGGATCCTGGGTATGTTTACTTTTATCTACCAGACTTCGATTTCCCTTTGCTCGGGCATTTCCAATAAACCTAGCTGATAATAAACAATAAGATAAAAACTAACGCAGATATAATATTTAGGTTAATTCGAAGAATGTCTCGAAAGCTGCAATTCGTGAGTGGCAGGACAAGCGGATCAAATAGGATCCTTATAAGAAGATGGTCTTATAATGACTAGGAAGCAAGAAGAGCGAGGGGACAAACCAATGCGGTAGCCTACTTGCACTATCACCAAACAATGCCCGCTTCGATTATGCTATCCGTATCTTGCTTACTAGCCAACCATCGAAGCCTGAACCCGAGATACAATGAGAGGGAGGATTTATCAAGACGAAATTTTACTACGTATCTCCGAGTAGCCAGAAACTTTGCATTTCTTAGTCGAACGGACTAAATCAGTTAGCATACAAGATACTGCTAACGCATGTAAGATCATGTATATAAAAAGGACCAGGAGAAATATTCGCCGATAAACTGGCAAAATTATTAAACCATGTGTACTAAATAATTGTGACTGTTTCTACCAGACCGAAAGGCTTTTACGCGCACATGCGACAATAGGTTGCTACCTTTAATGCCAGCTCAGGGGCTATAGCCCATACCCAACCCACCAATGAAAAGGGTTGTTTCTACTCCGAAAATCCCCTACGAGACGATATTGATAATGGTCTTTATCAGAAACTACGTGTCGCCAATGTAGAATCCAGCGCGTCTTAGATTAGGTCACATCCTACCAGTGCGTGGCCGTTGCATGATAATGGCAACTCATCGGGGGTAAGACGAAGGGGTTGAAGACTCCTTAGACAGCTTCCTGCTGGATATCTATACAATGGAGTCATATATATCCCGAGACCCAAGCGATGCATTTGCCTTCATATGCGGAGTTGTGAGACATCTGGATGGATTATCAGGATTGCACCCTCTAAAGCATAATATAGATATTTCCTACAGCCTGAAGTATTCCCGCCTGCAGGATGTTTACCAATATTTCAAGCCTGATATGATAATAGCTAACTTCTTTGTAAACCCTGTCGTCAGAGACATGAGGAATCAGACTGGGATCTCCATTGCCACTATCTAGCCTCAGACGCCCTATGCCATGGTGTGAGTTTCGTATATTACAGTCAGTTATCCCTTAGTTTATAGTAGACACCTTCGCAAACGAACGTGCCTCGCAAAAGTTTGCTCTGCCTGCCAGCCTCATTAGGAAAACTATAAGGGATATCCACATCATCTAAGAATTGTTCTCATTGGCGGGACGTAAACTATCGGTTTCCTGATCCGGTCGTGACACACCGCTCCCGCAAACTTCCCCAGTAAGATACCTAGGTCGCAGATCCAACTCAAACTCAGACCCGCACTCCCGAATTCGTATATAACTCAGTGTCGTTTGTTCGCGCAACGTCCTGTTGTTAGTGCAGCCCACGCGGCCATGGACTCGGATTCCGACTACAATTCGTGGAAATACCTACCGTTCGAGCTGGGGGAATGCGAAGACCTCGAGAATTATGAGCCGGGAGGCTTCCATTCGGTGCACCTCGGTGATGTGTATGATGAACGCTACCGAGTCGTCCACAAGCTCGGGTTTGGCGGTTTCTCCACCGTCTGGCTTGCTCGAGAAACCCTCACGAATCGATGGGTCGCCTTGAAGATCGTTGCCGCTAGAGATTCGTCTACGTACGAAGACCGTTCTGTAATCGCAAGCCACCCCAGCATCGCCGGGTCCCGTCTTTTTATCACGGTTGACCGGCAATTCTGGATCGACGGTCCAAATGGCCGACATCTTTGTCTCGTATTTCCGGTTCTGGGCCCGGATTTGTCTAGGCTTTCTAAGGGCATCTACTCGAGAGTAAAACCAATGTTTGCCAGAGAGGTGTCTCTCCGGGCAGCTCGGGCTCTTGTACAGTTGCACTCAAACGGGCTTTGCCACGGAGGTAGGTCAATCACTTACCCCGGTTGGACACACGAAAATTCAGGTGATAACCTAGTAAGACTTCACTGCGAGCAACATAGCGTTACGCCTCATTAACGAGTTTGACTCGTACGAGGAGGGTCACCTGTTTGAACTTTTCGGAAGTCCTCAAACCGCGCCCCTCCGAACCTACTCCGAGGATCCCCCAGGGCCTCACGGGCCCGAATACATGGTGGTCCCCTTAGACTTCTGCTCTTCTGCCACCAACGTGCTCAGCAGCGAGATATGCATCATCGATTTCGACCAATCATTCATAATTACAGACCCGCCACTAGAACGGCCTGGGATACCGGCGAAGTACCTGGCACCGGAAGTCGCGGTCGGACGACCCGCAAGCCCGGCATCGGACATCTGGGCCCTGGGATGCGCCATCTTTCGGATCCGGTCGGGCGACGACCTCTTCTTTGACTATGACACTGATACCCCGGCCGACGCGCTTAGGCAGATTGTTAAAACCCTAGGCGAGCTTCCCGAAGAGTGGAGGCAGACGAAGTTTGACGAGGAGGGGGTTGCCGTTGTAGACGGGGAGGGCGAGCTATTCTGGAATTTTGAAGAAACACAGCCGTTGAAGGACCGGGCACGAGGTATTATTGATGAGCCACCTAGCCTGTTCATAAACCGCCTAGGGGAGGCGGTTAACCCCACGGATCAGAAGCCGGGGGCTGCCATGTTCGACGATGATGCTGCGCTTAGGGAACCCTACTCACCCGCGTTAAGCTCGATCGTATGGAAACCAACGGCGGTGTGTGTTGCCGGGACCTACTTTATAGCGTACTCGGATGAGTTGGATGGTATACTCGAAGCATTCCCAAGGATATCAGAACCTGAGGCGTCGTTGCTAGTCGACCTCTTATCAAAAGTCTTTACGTATGATCCGGTGACGCGACTCAAAGCGGAAGAGTTGGCTACGCACCCTTGGTTTCATTTTACTGCGGCATCTGAAATAGAGACCGATCCAAAACAACTCGGTAATATATGTGAAGAGATTCTAATAGAATAAAATAAATTTAAACTCTACCATTAAACTGCTTCGGCTGCTTTTTAAGCGCGCTTTTTACTCAGTCGATGTTTATAGTATTCCAACTAACATGTTAAATATCTCTATAGTTATAAAACTTCTTATAACCCATTTATTCCATTTTAGGTCCGGTTTAAAAATATGTGTGTTCATTCGTGATTCGCGATTGCGTATGTACACAGTAAAAGATCCTCCCCATGGGGATCTTGATATCGAGGCTTGGCAAGATGGCTACCCCAGAACTGACAATTCAACAACAAGGAGCAAAATTTCGCTCATTAGCTAATCCACAATTCGGGAAAGTCGTTTTCATTAGTACTCCTCCTGTTAAGTTACGCAGTCCCAGTGGTCTGGATGAATGCAGCTAGTGTATAGGTATAGGGGTATATTCTCTCTGTTAAGCTCGTTGGACCAGTGAAGATGAGGACAAACAGTTGCGTTCCATGGTACCATTCAGAACGAATGCTACGCTAGACCAGCAGTACGAATACGGAGCAGAAACATATAATAAGCACGATTATATCTAGCTAGAGACCATCTCATTTTCCAGCCCGTATATGCACTGCGATGTACCTACCTATATGTGTCCAACCGCAGCTAAAAGTAGTGGTGGCAGGCTGCGAGGTGACCTTTCTAATCTGTGAGTCTGTCACATTGTGCCAATAACCGGAGAGTCATGGATTCGGTTGGAAGAAGGTCGATGGAAGCGAGAATGGAAGATTCCCCTTTTAGACGACTGGGATCCCGAGGGTCCATTCATCCATTCCTTATTTTCTTTTCCGTTCTCTCTTTTTATTATTGTACTCCTTTTCTGGCCGCGTGACCTTTGAAATTTTACCCTCTTGAAAGTGATGCTGACGACTAACATGCTGACGATTGGCTCCTTCGGGAAGAACCTAATAGCAATTCATCAATTAGTTTAGAATTAGTAGAGATTCAATAATATAGTAAGTAGGTACTCTTATTCTCTCAATTCGCTCTGGCTAATATACCTCAATTGATTCTAATGTATAACCTAGAGTAAAGACATTGGAAATGGGGGATAATATAAAAGCATGTATGTAGTATTAACATCCCCGCTCTTTGTTCCTTTCAAACGATGCTCCCCGTTCCCCATCACCCCAGATCTTTCCCATGCCCATTTATACCCTAGAGCCTGGGCATGAGTTCAATTTAGTGCTATCCTGGCTTTGATACATCGTTGAGCTTGAGCGTATTCTCGATGTTAGTTGTTGATTCGCCAAACCCTAGAGCGCCAGAAACAACTGAGGTCTGGGTCATAAGGGAATAAGAAACGTGATCCCCAGACTGCCTACTGTACATATTTCCGTAAGGTACTAACCGAACACATAACTACTATGTACATAGGTTGTTCACCTACACACATACAGTTAACATTAATTTTTATAGAAATAGAAATGTCGATCGTGTTCACATTTGCACTTGATTTAATTGGCTACGAGCCTGCTATTAATATATGCTCTTTACTTTCTTGAACACTGTCTACATAGTGGTATCCGTACAGAATCTTGTGCGGAGCCCCTGGCTCTCCCAGTAGACGGGATTGACTACTAATCCTGGTATGTGGATATATCTGCAAATAGTAGCTGAATGCTATGCGCTGCTGCTTATTCGAGGCACAGCACCACGTACGACGATATCCCGCTGTTTGCTTAAGCCGAGAATGAGAAAAGTACCACGCCGTAAGTTCGTGTCTTCGTGACAGCAAGGATTGACGGGGTAGGATGTGGGGAAAAGAAAAAAGAACGGGCCTCAGCAGGGCTAACTACATATAATGTAGTAGCAGAAGCCCAACCAGTAGACGATCCCGAGTTTGCTCTGGCAAACTCCGGGAATCAGCTCGTTCGGAATGTCTCCGTACTGTACATAGACATTATATTTCTAAAGAGGGGGAAACGAATATCGAGCTGCTCTACTATGTATGATTGGACCTAGTTGTTGCTAGGAGAAAGAATATGGGGAGGATGGTAGTTAAAATCGATACCCATTCGTGCGTCTTGTCCCGTCCTTGCAGACAATTAGTCGTGGCCAGATTCGGCGAGTTTAATACATACCAATTCGTTGACCGTCTTATTTCATTACGAAAGCAAAACAAATGCATACAACCTCTGGTCTGTCATACCAGTAATACAAGAAGCGCACTAAAAAAAAAAGGTGTTGACAATCTAAATGTATTCTATATAGGTACGTAAGGTATGTAAGTCGTATGTAACGCAACATGCAGTCTCCTAAGACTCCTGAATACCTACTTCGTGTGTGATTCTTAACTTTCGACTTCTACTGCAATTGTTAGGGTTCGGCTTTCGCAATGCCTGTATCTCTTAAAGCCGCGCGTTGTACAGTACAATTCAATATGGACGGATGTGACCTTACGAATTACCTCGTCCATACCTATTCTATTCCAAGTCCCTGCATGTCTACCACGTTGTACCTCGATGTTTCCGACTCGTGAGCAAAGATGGAAAAGAAAAAAAGACGTGTCACCAATAGAGAAATGGAACATCGGGACTACATATGTCAATTTGACTGTTTGGCGCTCGTTGACGATTGATTCCCCCCCATCGTACGATTTTGGCTCTCGCATTTTTTCTTCTCAGATCGATCCCCGGCTCTCGTTTTCTTTATTTCAGCCACTCACACGGCGCCCTTAACCTCACCCACATGATTCGGTCTTCACGTGTACATAGGTATGATACTCCAGAGGCTCTCTCCGGCAAACTAATCCCTGCACTCTATGTACATACTTGCCTATTCACACCTTGTTAGGGTCCTTGCCAGTCGAAACTCCTTAACTTCAAACAGCGAACAACCGCTCTTCCACCGAATGAGGAAACCCTCGCTAGCATCTGTCATCTGACAAGCCACCACCATACCTAACCCATCATCCGCTGACGCTGACGACGACTTCGGTCCTTCTTAATTGACAATCTGCTTAAGGCCGTATCATATGTGATATGTACATGCCTTAGGTACATAGCTATCTTTTCTCCCGTTGAATTTCACGAAAGGGATTAACCTAACAGAACTAACAGCTCTGGTTCATAACGATCCTAGCTGTGTAGCTAACCTCCTAACCTAGGTACATACATCTAATCCATATGTATCTCTCTCTCTCTCTCTTCCTCACCCATGTCCGCAGGATCTGCGCCTCGTGCCACTTAAAGCATGGCCCCAGCAATAGCCTAGGATAGGTAGGTAGGTAATTCATAGCTAATACATACCTACACTAACCTAACTGGCCTAACTAGCCTGATGCGTACACTAGAACTGCACGTAGCATTGGTAGCTCGAAGCCAAAGCAGGAAGAGGGAAACACAAGACGCACACATACGACATACGTCCGGTACCAACTGTCGGGATCTTCCCGCCCCCGAAAATATCCACCAGCATTATTTATGTATGTACTAAGATTGCTTTCCCCGGGTTTAACGCAGGCGACGATCTTCAGCGTCTCGTCCCTCTCTCTTATTAAGCCGCCTAGCCAATCTCGCCAGTTCGGCGCATTCTCCTTCCCATCGCTCCCCACATACTTACCATACTTACAATACACAATACATCACTATTTCGTATACCTTCAACAGATATAGCATAATAAAGTCGACGTTGACAATTCTAGCTATCAAACTTACAGGAACTAATACTGGCTTGTACGGAAAAAGACACCGTGCTTCGACTAGTACCCCGATCTGGCATCGTCCATATTTCGAGTTTGATGAAGCGTCACGGTCTGCAACATCTTGGATCCTCTCATCCGCGGCACATCTACGTAAACCATACATCAATACGTTTGCTAAGGATTAGCTGCAGTAGGTGCATCGAGCTGCATAACCCCTCAGGACCTCACATATCCTTGAGCACTACGACGGCACATAGAACTACCTACGCGATCATGACACACTTCCCAACCTGAGCCAGATCCCTTTCCTCCTCTCTTCGACATCATCCCGTGTTGATTACTTATTCAACAGTATCCAGTCCACTCATTATAGTCACTGGAGGGTTTTAGCACCAACCGGGTAGGATTACTATGGTCGTTAAGCTAGATGCGCACCAGACGTCCCTGGAGCCCTTTGGACTATCCTGGTCGTCTTGCCACGTACGTCATACGGATGATGATCCGGGCCTAAGTAATAGTAGCAGGTCGCGCTACTTTCGGATCAGTGCATCGGCGCCCAATTCACCGCCAAGAGTGGTCCGGATACTCAAGGCCGGGGTTAGTGGTGGTAGTGGGAGTGAGGAGACGAGCAGTGAAAGTAAGAGTCAGGTTCGTGCTAAACGTAGAATTGCTAGCCCAAGCTCTCGTTTGACGAAGATCCAAGTCGAGCTTCAACCATGCAAGTCTCGGGTTTCAACTGCAGTGTTTTCGACGGAGGGCCGACCGAAACCCAAGAAGGCGAACTCTGCCCCGGTAGTTTTGCAATCCCAGTCTAGGACCGGCGAGGAAGCCCAAGAGGAACATAGTAGTGATGTGCCCCCAACATTCCGGGTCAACTCACTTCGACCTCCGGTAGCAACGACGTTAAACGCTGTAGTGTCAAGTGGAGAAGGAAAGGAAAGAACGGTATTCTACTTTCCCCGCGAGACGTTCGTTCCATTATCTCCTGTCCTCCGGCCTCCCAAGCGGGGCCGTGCATTGCACGATGTTGACGGGCCCGGAACAGGTAGTCTTCCGTGTAAGAAGCGGCGGTTGCGACTACACCTTGTAACGAGTAGGTTATCGCAGCCATACTCGTGGCCGGCGACGCACATTCTGAACCGCGAAAGCGGCGACGACTCGCCCGTGCTCAACCGGTTCCTCAAGCTCGCCGCCATTGGCTCTTTAAAGAGAGCCGGTCACCAAAGCGCGCTGGTCCGCAAGGCAGCCATTCTGAATAGAGTGAGGATTGGAGTGCGGCAAGCTGCTGTGCTGAGAGGCCACACGGTGATCGCGGGAATGGCGGCTAGAGGAAACTCACTAAGCCACAGTTTACAGCTAGTGACGACGTCAAATAGCTCAACAGGGGCCCGGTTCCCTGGTCACGCGCCTAACCCTTACGACCATCCAATACCGCCAGCGTGGCGACCACATACAACATCATTCCACCCCTCGTCTTTTCGTTCAAGCCCTCTAGACCGGGGTGATTCCGCAGATAAGAAGGGTAACCTCAAGAACAGGAGTCCCAGCCCAGCGGCGACTTGCCCATCTCCTCCACCGCGACTGAGTGTGCAGTCGAACCCACCAGATCAACCAACACCACCACAAGTGGAAGACGATGATGTGGCATTCCCCTCTCCAGACCTTGAGACTCGATATGCAGATTTTTCGGATGATGATTTAGATGACGTATATGCAGATTTTGGAGTGCTATTTGGCTCTGGTACGCGGTCACCTGAGGATGGTAGTGGAAGTAGTGAAACAACTAGTGGTCAACATTTCTATGAGGAGTACTTGGATGAGCTGGATGGAATACGATGGATAGCGTAAGGTACTGCGCATGGGATATTTGAACCGTTAGCGACTTGCATGATAGGTGTATTCTTTGGGCTATCATCAGAGATTGGGCGTCTTTGTAGCTGGATGAAGGGAGCAAAGTTGGTGTCATGGTATCCGGCAAGAAAAATGAGAAAATACTAGGAAAATCATTTCAGATGCATCGTCGTTATGAATAGAAGCATACCGCAGCCTCACGGCAGCTTCGGATGATCAAGATTCAAATAATAGGACAAGGAAATGACCTAGGTTGTAAGGCATATGCGATCAGTAACTTGCCATATACCATATTCCCTATGATGATAGATGATCAGTAAACACCAAATTCTTCCTCTTGATGTTCAAAGAAAATTGGTAAATAATAAGGGTGTCTCTAAGAGTTCAGGATATGAACACCTTACAGTTCTAATTGCCAGTGTGCGATGCGATATATGTGCTCGGATACTCTTGTATACGGTCTAACTTAGGAGTTGACAACGGCGGTGAGCTTGCTTGACAAGCATATGGCTCGCTTTTAAATAGGTGATGCGTCTATATTCCTCCACATTTAAATGTTGAATGTGATCTAGATGAACATCCTTTTAATCTGCAGCCTGAAGTTTTTTCGCGCGATCGAGAGCAATATCGATCATCGCCTAAGATTGGGATCGAACCAGAATGCGTCAGCATAGGGGAAAATCTTTACACCTTGGTTAATCAGCTCTCGCTGGATAAATTTCACCTACCTGGATAGCCTCTCGCTCCTCGGCGAATATGTCACTGCGGTCAATACGCTCCCGCATATTATTCATGACGGTTTCACGGCTTCGGCCATTGACAAATACTACGTATCGTAATCCGGGGAATCGGGCCTCATACTCCTCGTTCAGAGATTTAAGCCTTCCGGCCTCTTCTTCCTTCTCGCCTGAGGTACCGGATGAGTTGAGATGTGCCTGCTCGGCCCGACTCTGTGCACTCTCTACCCTCTTCTCACCCAGGCGCGGATGTGAGCCTAGGATTTCATGCAGCCTTTCTCTTGAGTTAGCAGCAGTTGAGTTTTCCGCGAGCTGAAATAGGAGACTTCCGACATGTTCGATGAGAGACGGGTATGACGAGAAAGGAGTGTTGCCGACCGCTGGAATGGCTACGAGGTGAAGGTCTTGAGACGGCTCGAAAAGTGCATCGAGTACAAACTTGATTTTGCTATCATCAGCCCCTTGCAGCGAGATAACGGGTGGTAGCGTTGGAGAAGCCATTCCGCGAGGTCTTGCATATATGTGATTATGGATGGGCAAATACGGAATTAGGTACGTTAAAGTTGTAGTAATTGCACTTAGCAACGATTTGATTTGCTTCAATTCAGATCATTGATTTAATGGTGGGGTCTAAGGTGGGGTTCGATTTAGGTACCGAATCTTGGGGAAAGCGTTTGTACTACGTACCACACTAATGATTTCACCAGCCAGCGTAAGGTCCCCGGCAGCCCGGACACAACTTTACATAGTACCTAGGTACTTCAAATCAAACTCCGGATAAACAGCGGGCCGTTACATACATAATTTTCTACGGGCCAACTTCGGTCTCCCTACTTCTAACCAATCATTTCAAAGTCAACATTGCGCAGGAACTAACGAAGCTTCAGAGCTACATGTATCAACTGCTGACTTTGGAAATTTTATTGATTGAGCTCAGCCTACCTAAGCCAGCAACTAGACACAATCAGACACAATTATCGCCAGTCTGAGGTTATCCAAGATGCTGTGCTCTCGTAAGTGTTCACTAATGTTCTTCGCCATTTCCCCCTCCATATTTCTAACGAGATATAGTTTCCGGCGAAGCTCCTCAAGAGCCTGTCGTTTCCAAATTATCAGGTAAGGCCATGTCGCTTTGTTTAGTATACTACTTGACTAAATTAATATCGCCTAGGCGCCGTATTTGAGAAGCGACTGATTGAGAAGTATATCGAAGAGAATGGAAAAGATCCTGTGAGCGGGGAGGACTTAACCCTCGACGACCTTTTACCTATCAAATCTTCACGCGTCGTGCGACCCCGACCGCCTACTCTCACTTCCATACCAGCCCTCCTATCTACCTTCCAAAACGAATGGGACGCGTTGGCGCTAGAGACCTACAATATTAGAGAACAGCTGGCGCGAACGAGGGAGGAACTTGCGACGGCTCTCTACCAACATGATGCGGCCGTCCGTGTTATTGCGAGGTTGACCAAAGAACGGGACGAGGCCAGAGATGCGCTGTCTAAGGTGACTGTTTCGGCTGGCGGCGCAAACAACGGCGATGCTATGGCGGTCGACGCTGAAGCTCTACCTGAGGAGCTAGCGGCTAAGGTGGACGAGACACAAACGAAGTTTGTACTACGATTTTCTTCCGTTTATACGATATAGCTAACATGCCAACAGACTATCTAAGAGCCGAAAGAAGCGACCCGTTCCGGAGGATTGGGCAACAGCAGAGGATATTGCTACGTTCGCAGTCGAAACAACGAACTCGCTTCCCGTCCCCCAAGCTACAACGGTTAGTGTCGAGGCTGCCTATGCCGCTGTGGGTGGATTGCAGGGTGACGTTGCCATCTACTCGATTGAATCGGACAATGTCGAGCGTTCGTTCCAAGTAAACGAACCCGTGACGGATTCAATATGGGACGGCTCCAGAGTCTTCTTCTCGACTTCTAAGGGCTCCGTGAAGGTATTTGAGAATGGCAGCGAGATCGCGTCGTTCTCCGATCACGCCGGCCCAGCTACCGGTCTTTCCATTCATCCGAGCAAGGAAATATTGGCGTCTGTCGGCTCCGACAAGAGTTTTGTATTTTATGATCTGGCCAATTTGCGTCGCGCCACGCGTGTGTACACCAATGCTAGTAAGTTAACATCTCGAAATATTTGTATTAATGTTGTTACTAAATTCTACTGTAGCTTTAACCGCTTGCGCCTTCCACCCCGATGGCCATCTCTTTGCTGCGGGTACCAGTTCTGGCGAGATCAAGCTATTTATGACTAAGGTCGGAGAGGAAGCAGCCTCGTTCCACTTAGGAGCTCCCGTGCAAGCCATTACCTTTTCCGAAAACGGCTTCTGGTTTGCGGCCACAGCAAAAGGACAGACTACGGTCACTGTATTTGATCTGCGCAAGGAGGGGGAAGCTGCGCATGTCAAGGTGTTGGATATCGGCAGCGCAGTACAGGCCCTCGCATGGGATTATTCCCAGCAGTTTCTCGCAACAGCTGGACCCGCCGGAGTCACAGTACAGCAGTACAGCAAAAGCTCTAAGTCCTGGTCCGAACCCTTACGAGCAGCAGTCAGTGCAGTCAGCGTCAAGTGGACTACAAACGCAAACAAGCTTGTGGCTATCAATGGAGATGGAGTGATTAGTGTTCTTGCCGCCAAGGAGTCGTGATTTGGGCCGGTAACCCTCGTCCAAAGATAATACGGACGAACAAGAGGAGAAGTATGGGCTAGGTAGGCCAGAATACGCTTTATATCACAACCAGCACTGGATGATAGCTTAGAGTTCGTCAATGTACAATATGGATAGGGGATGGGATCTCCAACGATACATTCTTCTGAGAAGTTGAAGTTTTCAATGTTGCTTAGGTGATATAAATCAATCAAATGGGCCTATTATACAAGGCATAGCTAAGGAGAGAATAATCTTGGTTCCTTTGGTTTTACCTAATGCATACCTGTAGATACCTTCATTTTTCAAAGTATCTTCATATATGTCTACCCATGAGTTATGCGCTCTTGATTTAAAATGTATCCATTGAGTGTGCTCTTATTGGATAAAAGAGATACCTACCTATACATATGTATACAAAGCAGCCTTAGCGCGTAAGGCTTCTTGGGTGCGGCTGTTTACCAGCTATGTGGGGCAGAATTACCTAGGTTGTCAGCTAGGTACCTACCTATCGGGGTTGAATAAAGTAAGTGCACCTAAGTAGATTTGGTAATGCGGCGTCATCCCTGCCGTACCTAAGTAACTAGGCATGTAGTACCTGATAACTGGAAACCCTTGCGCACGTACAGTAAGATCTAACCGCAAGGCTCGCGTTAATGTGAATTTCGCCATTCAACATCACCATAGTTTCCCAACTGTTCCCATAGCAAACTAATCCAAACCTACCTATCTACCTATCTACCTACCTATCTAGGTACCTAACCTGGGTTTACTTTTCTTCGCCTCCCATCATTCCTTCCTTTTAATTTTCACAAATCACCCAAGTTTAATAACCGCCGTAACGTCTTCGTCGCTTCCCGACATTTACAACGCGGCGGCAAGCATACATACGTCAACGGAGAAATACTACTTCCCTATCTCAACCCTGCTATGAGGCGGGCAATTTCTGTTGATGCGTGCTCAGTAAAATGATAGCGCATAATTAATTACCCTACTACCCTACGTACCTATCTGTATTCTCGGTCCCATAAGGTCTGACCTATCCGGTTGGTAAGTTTGCGCACAATCTTACATTCTTTCAAGTTTGCACAGTTCATGCCTCGAACCACCCAACAATACACGTTGCTCTACTACTTTTTTTTTTTTTTTTTTTTTTTCATATATTGGCCACTAACATTTTCGCCAACCCAGAACATTAAAGTGATTTTGATATGGCCGAAATCGCCGATTCTGATCTTCCAGATTCTTTATCATCGACCCCTCCTGGCTTTGTTGCGACTCCAACATTGTCTCCTCAAAGCACAGAAGAGGAAGATGATGATTCTATTATGACCGAGTCTTCTCCCAGTCTCCTACCACGTTCTCGACATATTTACGACCAAAACCCCCCGCGTAGCAGCAGCTCAGCTCCTCGTATTATATCCTCCCCCATATCATCTAACGATTCCGAGGGAATTGTAGAATTCATCGACCATATTTACCCTAACTATTCCGAGGTAGACAGTGACGATCTTCTCTTGGATAACCCATACGGTCCTATGGGCATCGATGACGATTTCTTTGATGCGTATGACTCAGAAGAAAGCCTATTTGTAAACGACCGCCCCAACAGAGACGGTCATATCGATAGATTTAATCAACTATCTCCCGATCCTTGGCCGAGCAGTCCGGAAGAGAATAACGCTGTAGAAAACTATAGATCACCCGCGATGGATGGGTTTGGAGAGCTAGAGAACCTGAGAGACGAGTTGGTAGGGTTTGAGGTAGAGCGGGCTGGGAACCCCGCGGCTCGGAGACAAAGAGAGCAGCAGCCTCAAAGAGAACCCGAGGTGATTGATTTGACGGGTGATAGTCCTGTTCAACATGCACCTCGAAATCGTTATCAGACTCTTCGCGGACGACGTTCACTGCAGCGGGGCACCCCTCCTCGATTAGAACGCAGCGATGCTAGCTACATGAATTCTCAGACCGTCATCGACCTCGTTTCGGATTCCGACGACGAGCCCGCAATAATGCTACAGCCTAGACGAAGCATCCCCCCTCCTCGCAATCACCCTCATCGCATTCCTCCTCATCGAATTCCTCCTCGAGAGGAACTTATGCGAAATCAAAATCGACTGCGGCAACAATTGCAACCGGATATCCTGCCTGGCCGCAACGCTTTGGATCAGATTCAGCATCTCATGAACCACATTCCTTTCCTTCGTCTCCTCAATAATCAAAACCCCATGGCAAACAACCACGACGATGATCTAGTCTTGCTAGGTCATCGTAATGTAATGCAAGAGGGGATACCGCAACCCAACCTTGCCCCGGTGGACCTCGACTATGACGCTCATCCTTTTCCGATGCCGCAGCCCGCGCCAGTAGGCGCTAGTCCGAAGCCTGCACATGAACCTCCGAAAGAGACAAGACCGGGATTTACGAGAGACACGGGCGATGATGTCGTAGCTATCTGTCCCAGTTGCGACCAGGAGTTAGCATATGACCCGGATGATGATGCGAGCAATGCAGCTACACCTTCCAGAAAAGCTCGGACGAAAAAAGACAAGGCCGAGCATCATTTTTGGGCCGTTAAGGCGTGCGGACATGTAAGCATTAATGCAACTACCCGGCTAAAGAATACTGATGTTCTAATATATCTTCAGGTCTACTGCAGGAAGTGCTACGAGTACCGCAAATCCACGGGCAAGAACCGCGTCCCCGTAGGTTTCCGACCTGATCCCAGCGGCGCCAAGAACAAGTTGATCTGCGCCGTTGAAGACTGTAGCTCGGATGTGAGCGCGAAGGCCGCGTGGGTCGGCATCTTCCTATGATGCGTTGTCTTCACATTACTCCTCCGAGTCGAGTCGATTTGGTCTGGTTCGGGGATGCTGGATACTCAGCTCAACCCAATTTTACGGCGTGGCGATAATTCTCCAGTACTCATATTTGCATCATAAGGCGTTCCGATAAGGCAAAGGTATAAAGGTGGGAATGAGGGTCGGAAGGGAACTCAGTAAGGTCGATATCCTCACACGTTGTTTGTAACTACTTTTTCTTTACCAATTTTCCCGCATGGTCTGCGGCGTTTGTATTCTTACAGACTCAGACTTGATTGCACTTACTAGCCTCCCCATCATATCCAAGACTTGAGGTCGATCGGCTTAGGACGAGATGCAGTGGATAGATATGGTAGATGGGTAAGGTGTGTTTTACCTACTTAGGTCGCGTCACGCTGCACTCTGGCCTATAAGGTAGCCCATAAGAGGCTTTCAGCTAGCCTACATAGGTAGGCAATAGACGCATCGTTGTATTCCGAAAGTAGGCCCGCCAAAGCTACGACTTGTATTTCTAATGACTTATTTTCTACCGACGTGTTTGAAGTGTGCTAAATTCACGGAAGGACAAGGCTGCCTGCCCTAGGTACCTCCCAAAGCATTACATATAAGAGAGTAAAATAAAATAAACAACTCGGGCTAAGAGGTAAGGCAAATAAACGATAAACGTATTCCAAGACTTTACGTAGGTGAAGACCGGACAGGAGTTTTATGAGGCGCATGCTTTATTAATTTATTAATTGTGTACCTATGTATATACAATTTATATACAATTCCTCAATTCCTCGAGGAGCCGGCTCGGTCTTAGCCGTAGCTACCGTAGCTACCGTATCTACCGTAACTGGCAATCCTACGCAACTTACGGACTTGCGCACAAGGTCTGCGGGTATCACTTAATTTAATAGCAGGGATCTCAAGGTTGCAGGATTAGTGCTGACACAAATCGCGGACCCGACGAAAAAAGGTACTGCACTGACTCTTGGAAAGAAATATCTTCAAACTGCTTAGCTGAGAAAAGGAAGTTCCCTATTGTTATTACTAATCTTCTCGTTCAAAGATCTAAACCTAGGTGGTGATTATACTCACTCAATCCCCAAAACTCATTCTCTCTCTATTTACATCGGCAATTTACATCAGCAATTTGGGTACATCAGCATCAATGAAACGACCGCATTCAACCATTATAAACCACCTTGATTGATAATTGATATACTCATATATCACGTATATCCCATATTTTTCTCAGATGGTCCATCAGTTGCCGACTATGTTCACCACTTTCCTGGGTCCGTCTCCAAGATCTAGTGAATCCGGTCCGAACTCCGCTTCTCCGAATGGGTCTCAGCCTCCACGGCCCCGGCAGAAACGGAGCCAGGTAGCGCGGGCTTGGTAAGTTTACCATACGTCTATACGTCTATGCATCTATAAATTCGTACCTTGATGTCGTCGTCCTTTTACGTCGTCTTGTATTGACTCTGCCTAGTGACTACTGTCGCGTACACAGAATCAAGTGCGATAATAATCATCCGTGCCTCAACTGTCAGACTAGAGGCGGTCAGTGTAGCAACGACCACACAAATGGAGTCCGCACTCTCCCGCATGCATTCCGCGAGATAGAACGGCTTAAGCAGCGCAATCAAGAACTTCAAAAGGAGCTCGAAGAAGAACGGAGCCGTAATAGAAATCAAGTCGTTACCCCGACCGGATCCTCTAGCTCCCAGCTTCCGACCCCCCCAAATATTTCATCTTCGTCAAGCATCTCTATCACAACCCCATCGGGCCCTTATTCATATGATGCCGTATCTTCCAGGAGATACTGGGAAGGTATCTATACTAACACAGCCAGATCTGCATCGAAAACCTGGTACGGGCCCGCATCCTTGCTCTACTTTATTAGTCGTCTGAATGCCTTCCTGGCTTCAACGCTGCAGCAGCATCTTCCCGAAAGCTCATTGCAGCCAAACTCGGCCAGTAGACTTCTCGATGGTCCTACAAGTCCACCAGATAAACAGACGGATGAGCATGACCAAGTACCACCTGACGATCCTATTAAGGCTAAGGAGTACTTGACTGCTACGCAGGAAGAATACTTCCTAGATCTATATTGGCAGTCGCATCATACTTCTCTCCTCGTCCTCGACGAGGACAATTTCAGGCGTCATTATAAATCATTATGGGTCGGATCGAGAAAGAAGCGCAAACCATCAGCCCTCGTCGATATCGTTATAGCCTTGTGCATGCAGTATGGCATGGCACGGGGTCGGGGTAATAATAATTCGGTAACGGGGAATGCCAACGTCGATACTGACGATGCGACGCTCGCCGGCCGCTGGCATTATTGTCGCTGTCAAAACCTTCTAGCCTGCGAATTGGAGAGTCCTACAATATCAACTTTACAGTGCAACATATTGTCCGTGGTCTGGTTATGTTGTGCTTCGTTTCAGAATATGGCGGATAGCACCTTGGCCGTCACGGCGAGGACAGCTCAGATGCTCGGCCTTCATTTACCGCCACCGCAAAGCATGCCACAACGTGAGAGGGAGATGCGAAAGCGCCTATGGTGGTCCATTTACGTCGCCGAGACCAAAACTAGCATGAAGCTGGGTCGACCATTTATGCTCCACCTGTCGCATGCGAGTTGTGGCTTGCCAGCCGACGACCACGAAGCCGCCGCGCAATCAGGGTCAGGTTTCGCGCCTTTAGACGATGATGTTACCTGGCTTAGCTGGAATTTACACAACACTAAGCTTGTCCTTGCTGCCCGCGACGTATACACCGCTTTTTACGATAAGTATCCAGACTTTGTCGAGGGCGACGGTAACCAAACGATTTATGACGCACCGGCGGCCATGGAGACGTATGCTGAGTTCCTTATTATGCGCATGAGGGCCTTGGAACAGTGGGTTAAGGATGTGCCTGACGCATTAAAGACCCAACGTAAAAACCATGGAATCCCTTTTTCAACGGACCTCTCGCCGGTAGAGATCGAACAGTTCGCTCCGCTCTGGGTGCAACGCCAGCGTCTGCTATTGGAATTATTATACCATAATCTCTGCACAAATCTATATCGACCATTTATATCCTTCAAACGATCTCCATACTCATTAGTATCATCTCAGTCTTCATCCCTTGCAGAATCTTGTGCTCATAGATGCGCTAGCCACGCTATGGCGCTCACGCATATTATGCGGCAAATATTATCAACAACAGATATACTTACGGGCTGGCAAGAAGCTTTTCAATGGGAATGGAATGTCGCCATGACTCTAGTCGGCTTCGTCCTGTCACATCCTCATGATGAACTAACACCGGCGGCGCGAGAAGCCATAAGTGTTTCAGTTAATGCTCTAGGCATTTTTGGAAACAGCTTTTCCGTAGCCGCAAGTGCGGCCGAACTGGTGCGTGAGCTTAGTGTGACGGCTGACCATATGATTATGCCGCAACTTATCAATGAAGGTGATAGACTCATAACTCAGGAGGGTCAGCCTATTATCATGATGCACCAGAGCGAGCAGGAAGGTACAGTCATGGGTCAACCGGATGTCGGATTCCCTATGTTTGATGAGGACACCATAGCTGTGATGCAGGGCATCCTAGCAGATTCAATGGACCTGGCCTTTGCTGTTGATGGTTACAACACTACGAATGTTTTATGGCCGAATATAGATTCTACAGAATAAGAAGCCATATATGTAAAAGCTATAATAATGAAACCGAATGAAGCTTTTTGTATCCAATTGAGCAAACATATTCTTAGCTCACTAGAGTAAATGCAGAGCTACTTAGCTATAGTGTTTAAATGTTTCTCGCCTCGAAATATGCTATGTATAAGAGGTAAATTGTTATTGTTATTCTATAACTATATCTATATACTAGTACATTTTATATAGTATTGAAAATCTTTATCAGCATCCCCCCTCCCCCAAATTAAAACACCAGTGCCCGATAGGTCCTTCGGGGCCCGGCATGCGAAGCCCGTGCTAGTACCACGGAAACGAGATATCCACAATATCTAGCCGGAATGCATGAAAATGGGACTCTTAAAGCTTTACTACGAGACTATATTGAGGGCATCACCTTTTACTGCCCAACTCCTTGTATCAATACCCATCTACTTACCTAAGGTATCTAAAAGTGACAAAATTATTTCTAGTTCCGTTATGGTGAAAACGACATGCACTAAGCATACCCCGGCGATTGTAGTTCTCCCTTATATGCAACTTTGATTTTACCCCACTTCAACTTTTGTTTTTTGTTAGATGCAAGTTATTCTGGCCGATGGACACGCATGTAGGTGTGTATAGAAGGTACCTAGCATATAGTGGGGTAAATCCATGTATATGCTTGCCAATAGGAGCGACTCCTTTCCTCTGCAGCAGATATAGTGTTTTCCGACATATAAGCGGGGCCGGAAACCCGGGTATCCGGATATACGGAGCAGCGCCGTGGGCAAAGAGCCGCACTTTCCCAGAGGAGTTACGGAGAGGGGCGCGATAAGGCAAAAGACGACGGACTTGGATTGAGTCATAGCGGGTATTGGTATTGATTGATGTGATATTTGACCTGCGACCCGCCCCAAGCCAAGAAAACAGTAGATCGAACCTATGGAGATAACTGTACCACGGATGGGAAATCTCTGCTGGTGTTTGGGCTCTAAACCCCGGGATACTGCTGCTGTTGTTGGATAATCGAGCTTGATGCCACATGCGGCGTCACCATAAGATACGATGAGACGACGGTCCAACAAATAGTCTTTGCTTAGTGTATATCTATGCGATGCTGCCATTTCGAATAAAAGAGAGGTAGTTAATATAACTACCTACCTACCTTTTTAACTAGTCTGGCTTTCTCCCGTCCTGGTGTTCGCTCCCTATACGCCTAAAGAATGGGAAAAAACAAGGTCAATCTAGCAATACCGATGAGCAGCAGCAACAACAACAATAACAGCAACAACGTTGCCACAGAGCAAAAAACCGAAGAGTCGAACTCCGAATCGACCCAGAACGTCGAGTCCAGCCCGGCACGCAATGCCTCTCTCCAAGAAAAATCCGAGCCGCAAGAGCGGTCCGTACGGGGATTCCGTTGGTTCCTAATCTGCCTGTCTATCTTCTCGGCGAACCTGCTCTTTGGCCTCGACAACACCATCGCCGCGGACATCCAGGGCGCCGTATCCGAGACGTACCAGAACACGGGGCAGCTAGGCTGGCTGGGCGTGGGGTTTACTCTAGGCTCGGCCGCGGGGATCCTGCCAATCGGAAAGTCATACGCCATCTTCGACAACAGATGGGTGTTCATCGCGTGTCTGGTTAATTTTGCCGCGGCTAGCGCCCTGTGCGGCGCGGCGCCAAATATGAATGCTATGATTGTCGGGAGAGTGTGGGCTGGGTTTGGGGGGTCCGGGATGTATTTGGGTACGCTGAATATCTCGACGGCTCTTGTGCTCCCGAAGGAACAGCCTGTTTATGTAGCGGGAACGGGGTTTATTTACGGGGCGGGAGCTATTCTTGGACCGGTTGTGGGGGGTCTTCTTGCTGATAGTCCAGCGACGTGGAGATGGGTAAGTGTTGCTAAACCCCTATCTTCGAGCAAGGAATTTTCGTTGTTGTAATCATGCCTAACATGGAATCCACGCGCAGGCTTTCTATCTCAACCTCGTCATCTTCGGCGCCATGTCGCCCATCTACTTGTTCCTGGTCCCCTCCGTTCCGCGTCGACCGGAGATGTCGTTCCTCGAGAAGGCAAAGCTAATGGATTGGCTTGGGATCTTTCTCAACTCGGCCATGTACTCCTGCTTCACGGTGGCCTTCCTTTTCGGCGGCGTCGAATGGGCCTGGAACAATGGGCGCACTATCACTCTAATCGTGCTGGCTTTCGTCCTACTTATCGCCTTCGTACTTACGCAGAAGTTCGCTATCCTAACTGATAAAGTCAACAGGCTGTTCCCGTGCAGCTTTTTGCGAAACCCGCAGCTCGTGCTCATGTATATCCTTATGTTCTGCAGTGGTTTGAGCTTGTTTGTTGCTGTTTACTATATCCCGTTTTACTACCTCTTCGCACGCGGTGAGAGTGGTACTCAAGCTGCCATCCGCTTGTTGCCTTATATCTGCTTCTACGTTGCGGCCATCCTAATCTGTGGTGCCGTTATGGGGCGCGTTGGTTACCATATTGTGTGGTTCCTGCTCTCGGGGCTGTTCCTTACGGCCGGTTCGGCAGCCATGTACACCGTGGACCCTTACACGTCAAACGCGAAGATCATAGGGTTTTCGATCCTTCTGGCAGTCGGAATGACGGCGTCTCAAGCGCCATATGCCATCGGCCACTTACTAGTAGAACCTGAACTCGCAGCGGACCTAATCCAATACATCAACATCTCGCAAGGCTCGTCGCAACTAGTTGGTTTAGTTATTGCGAGCGCGATCTTCCAGGCCGAGGCGTTCTCCGGAATCCGGGCGATCTTGCCCGCGGACCGCTACACTGACGCAGATATCCAAGCAGCAGTCGCGGGCGCGCGAAGCGAGGTGTTAACTCAAGCATCGCCCGAGATCCGCGCAGCTGCTATTGCTGTCATTGTGAAGGCCATCGACAAAATTTGGATCGTGGTCATAGTTGCTTCTGCATTATTTACGGTATGCACGCTGTTCTTAACGCGCGAGCGCTTCGTTAACCCTAAGGGGCGGCATGGCGAGGATAGCGGACCTGCGATGATGATCTTCTAAGAATCCTCTCGCACGATCTAGGGGTGGGAACTCACATCTGGGATGTGTTGGAGGTAACCAAATGTTCCCCTTTGTATCAACTAACTACAGGTATAGAGGCAGGGTTTTAGTACCTATAGTCTAATAGTCACTTGTTTTAATGGTTGCTCCTAACTAGGTACATAGCTAGCTTGGGTAATAGACTATAGGTAGATAGGCTGTCTTAAAAGGGGAGGGGTGGTACTTATAGGTGATAATTTAGTTTGGGTTTATACTTCTTTAAGGCCCATTTTGGCCGTGTTAATATAGCTGAAAAGTCTTTTTATACAAGTATATAATGATATTTTAAAGCATAACTACAGGTTTAATATTAGCTGTTAAATTTAAATTCTCCTCTCAAAAAACGAGGAAGTTACTAATCTATATTTATAAACCAGATTTTTTAAGTCCCATAGACTATTATATGTCATCATAAGACAGTAAAGTTTCGAGTGCCAGTTTCATATCTCACACCTTTACGGTATCTAAGAGACATATCGTCGAATAGCTTTAGACTTGGTACCAGCTTTACACGGCTTTATCGTAACCACTAGACAGTATCTTTTAAGAACAGATACGATCACTAATCAAGGTACGATCTACAATATTTCAAACGATACGTTTATCGAACATTTAAAGTAACTACTTTGTATGGCTGTCTCACGGACTGGGATGGTTTCCTTTTATAGTAATTTTTCAAGCCATATTACACGATCATTGGCTCAGAAAGAATCCTTCACCATCGGTCGTGTCTCGATCACAGTATAATACCCAAAGGATACGATAGAGCGTACCGAACCAGTGTTAATGATGTATCATGAGTAATTCAGCAAGGCCCCGCCAAGTGTTAGTTTTACATATCTGCGTAATTTATGATTTATGCAGTTACAATTTCACTTACATAAATTATTCGCATTACCTATCTTCTTTTGCTTTCTTCTTCTAGTATTAGTATACGCTTTACATAGTGTACCTAGTGGGCTCCCGCACGAGGTGACTCCGGTTCTCCTTTGGGAAATATGCTTGAAAGTGGCCCACTTCGTTTCTAGGAAGCAAAGAGCGAAGTAACATAAAGCTTGCAAAAAATCAAGATTTTCGGTGACTTGCGAGCCTCGAAGCCTTAGGGAAGTACTCCTTAATTGTGGATAGTTGAAGGTCCCTTGTAATGGACTTGGGGAGATTCGATATGACGCCGGTTAGAGGATCGAAACAGGTAGGGAGTTGAGGGTAGTAGAGTAGGCGGAGGTAAAGTTCACATAAAGAGCAATGCGGCTTCTTGTTCTGTTCCCGGATTGTGACACGATAGATACTCTAAAGTTCGTACAGCTATATTCAAAGGCAAAGATCAAAAATTCTAATAGTCGAAGAAATGTCTCTCCCGAAAACCTTTAAGCGCGCAGTATTCCCCGGCAAGGGCGAGAGCCTCGTAATCCAAGAAACCCATTTGGTGCTTCCCGGAGATAATGAAGTGCTGGTCAAGGTAGAAGCATGTGGCGTATGCTACAGCGACTATTACGGCCAATATAATGTATTGGGCGGTGGCTTCCCGATATGCCCAGGCCACGAGATAATTGGCAGAGTCGCAGCCATTGGCAATAGCGTCAAGTCGTGGAAGGTCGGCGACCGGGTCGGTGGTGGCTGGCATGGCGGTCACGATGAGACCTGCAATGCGTGCAGCAAGGGGTGGTATCAGATGTGCGATAACGAAGCCATCAACGGCGTGACGAAGAACGGTGGCTGTAAGTCTTTTTGATCCCCATACACATATTATTTTCTGTATGTCGGGGGAACGTGGACAATAGCTAATGCATGTGTAGATGGTGAATACTGCATCCTGCGCTCAGAAGCAACTGTCCGTGTCCCTGAGCACGTCGACGCTGCTAAATACGCACCAATCTTGTGCGCAGGCGTGTCAGTCTTCAACTCCATCCGGAATATGAACATCCCGGTCGGTGAGACAGTCGCTATCCAAGGCCTTGGTGGACTAGGCCATCTCGGGGTCCAATACGCAGCACATATGGGATACCGCGTAGTTGCTGTCTCTCGAGGCGCAGATAAAGAAAAGTTCGCACGAGCGTTAGGTGCCCACGAGTATATCGACGCAAGCACGGAGAAGGACGTGGGTGCAGCCTTAAAAGCGCTCGGTGGTGCCAGCCTAGTTGTAGCTACGGCGCCGACTGCTGACTCTATGACACCGTATCGTATGTAACTGGATTCCTCTTTTTCGCGGATGTGGTTGCTGATTTTTTTTTCTTCTTCTTCTATAGTGAAGGGCTTGGGTATCCTTGGCAAGCTTCTGGTGTTGAGCATTCCTGGTAATTTAACCATCGACACTGTTACCATGCTCAAGTACGGCACTTCAATTCAGGTTTGGCCCTCCGGGCACCAAAAAGATTCCGAAGACACCATTAAATTCACCGAACTCAAGGGCATCGATTGTATGATTCAGACTTACCCCCTGGATCAGGCGCAAGCAGCATGGGGTGCGTTTCTTTTAGCAGCTCTATTTTCTTGCCCATTCGTGTTATCTGTTTCGTATGCCATGAATTAAACACCAGCTAATCTAGTATTGCATAGATGCCATGAAAAATGGTACAGTTCGCTTCAGGGCCGTCATCGTGCCTTGAGATGTCTGCTATTAGGGATCGTAAATAGGCTACAAATAGCGGCCTAGTTGGATATACCAGTAGCTAGAGGAAATGTTATTCATCGCGACTCGAGGCTTAACAACTTGGAGCATCTTAGACTATCCGCACAGATTGGGACGTCTCGAAATGTGTAAAACATATATATTACTTAACTCAACGCAGGGAAAGATTAGGTACTCTTAGGTATCTTGAAGAGTGTTCCTCTCATCGCAACCCCATAGACGCCTATAGACTACGGCCCGTAGTCTACGGCGTTCAATATAATACATCAAGACATATCAAATCTTCTTGTAATCCGCCACGTTAGGAACTTTACATAATACCTCTTCCCCTAGAACCCCGGAAGTTAGGTCCTTAAGCCAACTCAGGCCCCACCATCCTGCACAGATCCACCACCATCCCGCTCCCGCGCCTGCTGCAGCCTGCGCTCTGAAAGTATCACCTCCGTAACGACCTTATGCCGCAATAGAATTATATCCGTCGAGGGAGCCCCCGCCCTCTTATCCAGATCATCTCGGAACGCCACCCAAGCATCCCTCATCGCCTCCAGATTCTCACCACCCTGCAGCTTCTTCCGAGCCTTGAGTTCCCGGTACCGAATGCGGACTGGGATGGCGCTGAAATCGACTTCCGTGGGGTCATTAATAACACGCCCTTCGAGCCGCACCTTCATGTTGTTGATCCAGGTTGGAGTCTTGCGCGCTTTGTCAATTGATAGGCCGCCTGACATCTCGTATTGGTGGTCTCCCGATCGGGCACCGGAGCTAAGGCATGGTAGCAGAACTGAAGTCTTCGAGACCTTGCTATGAGGACTAGCCTCCTTTAAATGTCGTATGAAAGAGGGCTCTCTACTGCCTTCAAGCTGGCCTACAATCCACCTCATGCGCGGGACCTCCCTTCTCAGCTCTCCGAGAAGACGTTCAAGCCATGGGCGGGCCTTGTCCCAGCACCGTTGATATTCCAGCTCGGCAGCTATCTTTCCAGGATAAACGTACTTTTTAACCGTCGCACTCCACACCAGAGGCTCACCAGTCTCATGACCAGTATGAACCGCCGAGAGCTCGACGCATCTCCAGATCTGCCATCGAGCGCTTAGAAGTACGGTGGTAGTCCGGCGAATACAGCGTATCGCGTTCTCGGCGTGTTCTTCCGGAAGGAAGTAAAGCTGGTTAGGCCCCGCAAGTTGGAACTTGAGGTCCAAGAGCTCCTGATCGAAGTCCCGCGCTGTATCGAAGAATCCCCGGAGAGTAGGGTTCTGACGGATGTTCTGGAAGTGCAGTGCACGCTTGCTAAAGCTATCTGATAAGTCCGAGAATTCGTCTCTGAGGATCAGGAGTTCTTTGCGGCGACGCTCTTCGTCGAAGATGGTCGTCTCGAGGTCGCGAGTTCTGGGTGTGCTGATGACGCGCTCGTGTTCTTCCTCCCCTCTCGACGAGCAAGGAGGGGCGCTGCTTGACCGGCAGTGGCAGTGACAGCGGCGTTGATTGTTTTGCAGAGTGGCCATTTTTTCCGTTCTGTATTTTTGTAATTGGAGTGAGTAGAAGATCAGGAATAAATGAGCAGTTGCCGGGCCAAGGCGCATTATGTATTTCCTCGTTCGAAACTTCGAAGTCATGACTGGGCTAGAACTGACAAATACCTTCCGTACAGGTCATCGAATTTACCATGCGTAATACTTATCGGATTATATTTTCCAACTCCCATGACCAGCCTTAAGAAAGTCAACGTCTAACTCATTCGTCACTGTCGATAGGACCATCCGATTTCGAGTCATCCCCGTCAACAAACTTCTTTAGCAGCTCATCCAACTTTGGCAAACACTTTACATGAGATGAAAAGTCGTACAGCTATATACTAGGAACTCGAAAGAATAGTCCTTGTTGTGAGTTGGCTGCTGACAACCGTAGGGGCAAACTAGTCACTGTGCTCACTAGACTCATAAGCATCCAGGATGCCGAGCCACGTAGCCACACCTTCATATTCTACTCGTCTTAATTCATTTATCTTATAATTGACTGCTATGCCGGGTATAATGGTTCGTCTCCCTTTATGCTCCCCCGTATCCTTCTCACCCAGAGTACCTATATACATATTAACCCAACGCCCTGAATCGTGATATCTGAATTTCTTAATCCAGTACCGATAAACCAGAGTCTTAGAACTACAACATTTCGCTAAGGACATCATCCAATCCGGCATCCCCATAATCTGTTTCCTGCGACGCAGTTACTACCAGCTGTTCTTGTTTACAGTTCTCCGTGCGTTCAAGTAACTCCAACATTTTCTCATACGAGCTACGTGACTGGCTCTGTCGCGGACGTACTTCCTTCGGCTCATCGATCTTGTGATTTTGGAAGCTTCCTACCGAACTTGATAGCTGATTGATCGATCGGGGCCGCGACTGGTCCTTAACCTGGTCGCATGGCCGCGTGGATGAGCTTTCGGTTCTCGATTCTGAGCCAGACACGCCGGGTTTGATGCTGCCTTTGTTTTCATATTCTATCGCGCACATCGGTATCAACTCATTTGATTTTTCATCCTCTGATTTTTGAAGACGCTTTAATCCCTGATGTACATTCCGCCTGGTTGAGGCACTCTCCCACGCAGTTGTCTTCATCCTCTCATTGGTGTATATGCGATGTATTTCTCGGTCACTCGAAGTAAAGAATGGTTTGGGCGAGGCTCGCGGGGGTGCCATATTCTTCTCAGCTTGTAGTGTGCCAAGTGATTTCTTTTGATGACCCTGAGAGGTAGCCTCGCATATCTTATCCGTAGGCTTTTCGAAGTCGGCTGTATTCCTTAAGTTGCGACTTTGCGAATGATTGCTCTTCAAGAACACATTCGGTGTTGTAGTTTCCTTGGGCACCTGCTTCGAACTTTTGAGACATTCGGCGGATTCCTCAAGTAAGTGAGCGCGAATTGATCGGCCCCTGTCGCGAGCCGGACTAATTCGAGAATCCGGTATCGACCCTCTAGGCTGCTTTTGAGCCGGCGGATGAAATGAAGTTGTTACGCTAAGATTGCCATTCCAAGTCGGTTTTTCTGCGGATGGGTTATGGCTATCATAACCATTCCGACGTTCGAGTCCTATTGGAGATATTTTTCCGGGTTCGAGGTCTTCTAGGTCTTGTGACGAAAGGAAGAGATCCTGTGTTGAGAAAAATGGCATCTCAAATGGTTTAGAGTTTCCCGAGGAGTGGATACTTGCAGTGGGAAGCAAAGGACTCTCCTTTGCTTGTATGGACGAAAAGCGGCCCTGGATGGGTTTAATTTTTGGGGTTTCGCCTCCTATAATAGAACCGAAGCGATCGGGACTCGGCACAGCTGGGATCAACTTATTAGATACCTTCCTACTAGTAGGGGACTTGCTTGTAAATGTGGCTTTAGATTTCGGCTCAGTACCATTCCTTCCAATGCCAAATTTCGATTCTCCAAATATTTCCCTTACTTCTTGTGAGGGGCTTGGGAAAAGATCATCAAGGTGTCCGAGCATAAACAACTGGGTGCTCGTTGGTAGATGCTCGTCCTGCATTCCCTTAAGTGTGTGATGTCGTTGACCGAGTTTAGGGTTAGGGTTAGTGACGGAACGAGAGCCAGATACATGATTCCGTTTGGGGAACAAAGAGGGTGTCTTCGAATCCGTAACTGATACATGGCCACGCGATTTAGATCTTGATGGAATCGGAGGGGGTCCCATTGGAGTTCTGGGGTTCCGAAAGGACTTTGGTGATGAGATTGACGGGGCCCCCCCTTTTGATCCATTTACTAATGAATCTAGGGCGAGACTCGGCGCACGGTCTGACAGCTTCACTTGATCATGGCCTAGCTCCTGAGGCGTGTTGGTGATTCTTGAATTGACCTCCCTCGCACCCAGAGTTTGGAGTGGTAGTCGGTCAGACGGCGGTGATACAGCCTTCTTTGCCTTTTGTGCCGGTGGTAACTCCTCGATTGTGATTGGCGAACGATAACAATCCAGCGATTTTGATGACGATGGACTATTAGGGATTATCTGCTCTCCTAGTAGGAGGGAACCTTCGTCCGGATTCATATCGTCTCTGGGCGGATTGCTTACAGCATCCCCTGGATCATTAAATAATTCATCGATAAGTACCATCGTAGAAAGACCATCGACATCGGGAGCCAGCTGTTCTACCATTTGACCATTTTCAACTGGACCTTTGACTGTGTTGCTAGCTGCTTGAGGAGTACCTCGGGCGTCTGGGCCCCGGAGTGACGATGACGAACAATTCAACCCCCCTGCAAAGCTCGGACTGTGTCCCGGATCTAGAGGCACTGTTTTTTGCTTTTTCGGCGGCGGCTCGGGTTCATCACTTGATAATGTAGTGCTGTCACTGTCATCGCTCTCATGCCGATCGGTAATAGGCGAGTTTATTAAAGGTTTGCTCTCCGGCTTCTTCTTTTTATCACCACGGACAAACCAAGCAATTGTAGCTTGCGACGGGTGAACATCGACCAGTGGCAATCCTTTCCTTTTCTTTTCAGCGCGCTCTTTTTCTTCCTTCTCCTTTTTCTTGTCCCTTGCGGCCCTTGCGCGGGCCTGGTTCTTCTCCTTCTCAAATTCTCGCCGTATGCGGTCTTGCTCGAAGAGATCCTGGCGTCGCTGCTCGGCTTTGGATAGTTTAGGCCCCCTGTTTGATTTCTGATATGCTTTCTTAGCCTGCTTGGTGGTCATAGGCCGCTTGCTGGGCCGGGTTTCGGAAGCGTCGAGGCCGCCATTGATGGCGCATAACGCGTTTGGTACGATGGAAAAGGTGTTCTGACCAGGAGCCATCACTTATCACTTCAGACTTGAGATGTAGAAACCGGTTGCATCTATCCGTAACCCACGGGATCACTTCTGAACAGCATCGTATCAACAATGGCTAATAGAATTGATCAAGGTATCACGGCGAAAGCGTTAAAACATAAATTGGTGAAGTCTAGCATTGAATTGTTTTTTTCATCTTTAGGTTAGAACTTGCGTTGTGTCGCGTCGCGACAGCAACTGATTTGATTGTCATGTCCCACTTTACGCGTGTTGGTATGTACATATACAATGTTCCTATGTACAAGGCGTTTAGCAGTGTACTATGTAAGTGGGGCTTGTCTAAGAGAAAATACAGTTTACCATCAGATATATTAACACTGTACTTCGTATTATATGTAGGTAGGTACGTTAGGTACATGTATACCTATATAATTCACATGGTTATGACATAGACATGTGAGGTAATCACCCAACAAGATAAAAACATTAAGCATAGGGAAACAGCAACTCAGAGACAAGTCAAATAAAGTAACTCATCTTTCTATATATAAAGTACCTGGGTACCTTATAAGGCATACCTTATGTAATAGACTAGCTCTAATCTCGTTAGTTTCGATGTCATCATTTGACACTTACTCTTACTTTTCTTACCTTTGCACATTATTAATTATTCTCAACTTCTAATCGCATAGCTGTGGACAAGGGCCAGGCCATCAGCCTCGGTCTCATTATCATTCTGAATCGGCAGGTAGCACGACATATACGTAACGGGTATTCTCATCTACTATTATCATCATCGTCTATCTGACTACTCGTACATATCGTAGCCGGGGTATAAGAGACATATTAGAAAGCGGCTATCAACAATAACCAGCAGGGCAACCGGCGGTGGTGCCGAGAATGTCGCCCGAGACGCCACCGATCTGGAGGGCAGCACCGATAACACCTCCGAGACCCTCTCCGGCAATGAAGCCAGCCGCAATTGCATATCCGTAGAGGTCGAAGCTCTTGATGTTCCATCTTTTCCAAATCCACGCCACAGTGGCACCAAACATGGCCGCCGTTGTAAACACGGGATTAGGGAGGACGAACGACAACGCTACAGCACCCCAGTTCGGGAGGTATTGTCGGTACTTTTCGCGTTCGCCCACCAGGTAGAAATGTCTGAATATGACTTGGCCTACGCAGAAGACCGCCATGACGATGGAGAAGATCCCCGACGATAGCGGGATGCTGACATCTGGGTCTGTAACAGCCTGTGCAACGGCAGCCCATGCAGACACCGAAGGCACAGCGAAGGCACAGTGCTCAGCTTCGGCGTCGAGTATACAACTATGTTTTCAGAGATTAGTAGTGCTTCTATGGTGAGATCTTCAAAGATACTTAGATATAAATTAAAATACGTACGGATATGCTGTAGTAAAGAGCACAAACATTCCTGGAGCCAAGAAGATGGAAACGATAGACCCGAGGCCTTGGGCGTACCACTGTTTGACGGGGGAAGTTCCTAACAAGAAACCAGTACGGAAGTCAGAAGTCAGTGAAAATGCGACATCGGCAGCTCCGGAGGCCAGGCCGCCAGCGACCAAGTTGACTCGCTGCGCATCTTTGATCGTGAAGCCGTTATTTTTTGTAGCAGCACCAAAAACGAGCTGACTGGCTTTCGATGCGGCCGTCAGTGGAGTATTATCTGTTACGGCGCCAATTTGAACGGCGAGCTTAAAATAGCATATGTTAGCTTCTTAGTTCTACGTTGGGGGGGTTCTACCTTAGCCCTTGGAGGTTAGAAAATAATGGAGTCGTTCGACTTACTGCTAGTCGTTAGCAACTATAGATGAAAAATGACAAACACCATTGGGGGTAATACATACCGAAGGAGAACATGACACCTAAGACGCAAGCCAAGACAGTCAGGCCTGGATGCATGCCCCATTGTAGGGCGAAGATAACCATGGCCGCGGCAACGGTGAGGACGAGGCCGGTCATCCATAGCCATAATGGCACTTGTTCATGTGGTGGCGCCGGATCCTCGATGATGTTCTCGCTAGCTTTCACCTCCCTCTCGGCGCGTGTAGCAAGGTAGGTAGAGTGCTTGCCATGTTTGGTTAGGACATCGTTGATGTTGAGACAGATCTTCTGCCAGACCACCTTGCCGGCATATCCGATCACCTTATATTGAACGAATAGTTCTGCTATTGATGTTACTACCATGATGAGCACTCCGGGCCAAAGGAGCCAGTAGCGCGGAGATGGGGTTTCGTGTCCCAGATTGCTGAGAGAGGAGAACGAGTACCAATCAGCCCATCGCGGATCGTCCTCAACCTGACGCTTGCCGATGCATTCGCCGTAATGGACGAGGAGAGGCCCAATAATTGCCCAGGCGAGTACAGCACCGCCAAACATAGAGAGGGCAGAGTTCATACCGATAAGGATGCCGCTACCGATGAACGCCGGAGTCCACTCGAACCACCAACCCCAACTCTCGATATTCATGGCCCAGCTAGTATACTAATATATAAAAGATATTCGCGTCAGCTTCCTAATCCTACCCTTCCAAAATGTTTCAACCTTCCTTTTTGCAGGAATGTTATAGGACTTTTGACTTACACCACTCCAGATGTGGATCCAGGTAAAGAAATGCCAGTCATACAAGATACCGACAGCATAGTATGATGCCACCCGTTGGACGAGGGCAGCCATGAAAGACCAGCTGAGGGCTTTGAGTTTGCTGAGAGCCTCCGCGGCACCCGTGGCACCGGCGTGCATCGACCTGATGGTGAGAGCTACGGCAGTAGCAGTAGGAAAGAGCAACTTCAACTCCCGACCAACTTGGATGATGAAGAACTTTCGGAGAGGGGCGACGAAGAATAGACCAAAGAACGAGCAGACAAGAGTAATGGTAATAATTGCGCCAAATTGGTCCCTAGGGACGCCCACCTGCGCGTGGAGTTGGTACATGGCCGGTATACCTGCAACGAAGATACCTGCGATTCCACCAGCACCCTGTGCTGCAGCCTGGATGATGCTGTTCTCTTGGGGGCCGAAAGAACCGCCGATAATAGGAATTGTAGTCTTCGAAGCGAGCTTAATGATTCCGTATCCGAAAATCGCTCCAAACATAGAGGCCGCGAAGGTAAACCCAGTTTTCAACCCTATCGTATAATTAGCGAATTGCATTCACTCTAACGAACCTGCAATTTAAGAAGCTTACCCAGATATAAGTTAGAGGCGTTAACAAGACTGCCCAAGATGATACCAACTATAACAGCGCGGGCCGTTAGGGGATCATGCTCGTCGGCAATGCTGCCATCCATCTTTAGGGGCACGTAAAGGTCGAGATCCTCTTCGATGGCCTGGACGTCTACATCGACGATGTTGACTTTCTCGTCACCCTCTTTTCCTACAACCGACGTCTTCTCCATGTTGTCGACGACCTCCGCCGGGCGGGCTTCAGTCGAAGCCATAGCCGCCGATGTCTAATCAGAGACGAAAGCTATGTGAACTGATGGGTTGGGTATCTTTGGGGGGGGAAGGGGGACTCGAGACAGGATGTGTTCCACGCAGAAGGAACGACATGCGTCTCTAATATACCTACCTACTGGCAACTCTCGCTACCGATAAAGTTCAAGGTCCCCACGTTACATCGCAACCGCCGCGCAACATTCCTCAAGGCGTTGTGTTCCAAGCCCCAGGTCCCAGTTCAGTGATCTCTATCTAGGCTAGGTGGGCCGACAGTTTCCACTAACAGAGATAAGATATTAAGCAGGTGTACTGGTCCCGGTGAATGCCAGATTAGGTAGGCGGGCAAAGCAGAGTAGTATATCTATACGATCCACCAATACGAGTCTCATTGAGAAAATAATTCCAACGGATCTTGTTCAGCTAGGAGACCACAATATAAAGCTGTATCGGGAAGGTGAGGGCAGCAACCGGTTCGATTCGACTAGCTACTCCCCATGCAACCATTGATGCAGTACAGACGTCTCGGGACATGGGCCAACCGCAATCAACCATACCCTTACTTCATGGGATATGTCGTCTCAACCTAACCCTACAACAAATAAGTAAAGATGGAGAATTCCTCTACATCAAATCTACCTACAAAACTACTATATTAACCTAGTACCTACGTTCAAACTACCGGGCTAAACTCGTGAAACCACAACCTAACCTACCTATATCGTATTCTTCTTTGCCACGTACAAGACCCCGAATTTAAATCTAGCTCATTGAAGGGTCGTATCTCACGCCCTCCCTCCCGCGACCCTCTTACTGGATTGTGTTGGTGCATTATCCCGGGAGAATTGGCTGATTGGAGCTGGCGAATAGAAATAAGTATCCTGGGATTGGGGCGCCATGGTTTCGACATGGGTCGCGTGGATTTGGAACCAAGATAAGGGACGCGGAGGTGTGGCGTTGACCGAAGCATGAGCTTGCTTTGACCTTGTCCGTTATCCTTGCCTATTGGACACGCGACAGCAACTCCCGATATTAGTAAGGAAGCGGCGTAAATGCTCGACGGTCAAACCATACTCGGTTGCTGCACAGAAATCCATACAGTTCAGCTTGTACGCCTGTGTTAATACCAGGCTGTCTCACTCAAATCCTTCTCGACTAGTATACTCTTCTCCCCTATCACCTGCTGAAAACTTGCCTCGCGTACGATATTAGATCTTGTTACATCGCGTTATCGAGCAGTTCTTCTGGAATGGTTACTAGAAGGTGAAGTCAACCAGGGCGATAAGTGAATTGCCTATTCAAGAATTATTGGTATGTAAGGGAGGGAGTTTGAGCAGATATGCTTAGCTGTCGGTTCAATTAATAGGTAGACAAGCAGATCAGCGGCAATAAATTAATAGCCAGTCCCGGACAAGAAGGTACTCATCGACTAGTAGGACCATTTATTATTTATTACTAGGGCAGTATGTATGATTTCTCATCATCCAGTTACTTCCTCGGCGCAAATTCAAAGTATGTGCATGAGCATGAGGAGTTGAATACGATTTTCATATGCACTCTATATGTATTAACCAACTTCCCCGATCACAGCGTCAAACTAACAAACGGCCCGCTGGTCATGCGACAAAGGATATTACAAATATTCCATCAATAAGTTAATTACGAATCGACGTATCACCGCCAATTGGTAGGATACCTATCTTACCAAGGTACTTGGCGGCACCCAGCGACGGGAAGCCTACGGCCGCCCTTCTTTGATCCGTCTTGGCGCGGTACGAGCACTGGCGACAACATCCTGTGTCTGTAACAGGATACGATTCTGATGAGGTATTAACTGTACAGACCTTATACATACTTCCACATATTCCTCTTACTTGATTTCACTTTTTCGAGATCGCTTTTATCCGATACCTAGCTTGTTCCCGCGTCTCAATTACTTCTTCCGAATCTAGTTGGTACTCCGAAGCTATAGATAACAAGCTTTCACACCCGCGCCGTCGAAATCCACGCCAAAGTTGGATTAGACCCACCGTTTATATTATGTATCTAGATTTTCCATCTATATCCTTATTGGTCTGCGTGTTTGAAGTTTGCAACAGCAAGGTACAACGAGTTGCGCGAAGTATTCTTTGGATAGACTTGCCCAAGAGCCGTCTAATACATCCCCAGCACGAAGGGAATGTCTGTGCCTCCCGTGCCAAGTGGAAACTGAAAATTCCTGCTCCAATTACATTCCTCTGGACCCTTGTTGCAGTGCAGGCCCCACTGATTAAACCAGTGAGTATCAATGTTTAGGTATTGATATTCATTCATGAGAGCCCTCTCGCTCCGTTAGAAACCCCTAGTTATCATGTTGATATGGGTGCCTAGATATATGTCACAGGTGTTATCCCTTACTTGTTAGTTAGAGATTTTGCGTTAAGTTTAGATACGTTTCCCCTTCTCCAGCTATTAAAAAAAACAAAAAAAAAAGCTCCTTTAGCACTGAAGTATTTTCTAGCCGGTGAAGGGGAAAAGTACCCAGGTATATTCTCATTCGATATAGAACCATCTTGTTCGTATTCGAAGGATAGGTGGTGACAATGGGTATCTATTCTTTTGCTAAGACATATGGAACATCTTATCACAATCTCCTACGAGTCACTTCTCGATTGACGCAGGTTGGTTGAGATTATAGTAGTTGGTTGGAAATTTAGAGCTACTTGGGAATGATAGGAATGCAAGGCACAGGACGATAGATTAAAGGAAACGAAAACTTAGTAGAGGGTTGATATTTGCAATATACCGGTACGCGTATTGGCAACCCTTGAGTCCTATAGCTAATAGGCACAGCTCCTCAGATCATAGTTTTCCATTGTAGATACACAGCGAAGCAAACCAGCGTATTATATAGATTTGTGATACAACTAAGCTTTGTAGCTTTCCGTAGATGGCAGGTAGTGAATATATCTCATGCGTATACAAAAATTCCGTTAGACTATAAAGAAAATTTATTCACTTAAAGCGGGTGTCACGAGAATTCATGACCTCAGGTTGATGGTTATCTAGTGCTACGGACCCGTGTGAGAAAGCGACAAATCTTGGAATTCGCCCCTTTTCGTACTTGGAAAATTTAGCTCTGAGCTATGAGACACCAATAAGACGACACACTTTCAGCCCTATTTATATTGATCACGATAAAGACTTCCACAGAACATCACACTGCCAGCAACCGTCTCGGTGCTCCTTCGGTGTCATAGCTGGTAGGATGACGTTGTCTTGTACGACCTACCTAGCTGAAGAAAGGGAACAACCCCCTATCATCACATGTGCAACGTCCCTACCACGCAAATTCTTATCTTAGGCAAGTTTCGAGGCAATGCTGATCTCATGGCATAGCGCCAGTTAAGCAACGTTTTATTGTAAGCACTAGATAGCTCGATGTCTCTGCCTGGGACGTGCTAGACGAGCTGTCGATTAGATTTGGCAATCCGAGCCGATACAGTAAATGAGAGGGGGCCAAATCACTAAACATACCAACACTCAGGTTACGCGAGATAACCCAGAAGCGGGATGGCCTCGTTAACCCGAGCGAGGAGGACAGAATATAAGTAATAATTATTTTCAACGTGTATGTTAGGTGGAAAAGGCAAAGATTATAGATTCAACTGTCAAAAATACAAATGTAGAATGTTAGCAGTTTGCTGTACCTTTTATTCTACGAGGTGGTTGGTCTAATATAAAACTCAACTGATATCGTGCAAAGTTATATAGGTAGGTATATATGATTACATATATGATCTATATTGACTACTAAGACTCTAGACAACTTAGTAGAAAGTCACCTAACTAGCTCCTTTTATATCTGGTCTCTTTGTTGAAGGCAAATGCCGAACGAAAGACAGTGTGTACTACCTTCTAGGTTATATCTTTCTACCACGATTTTACATATATTAGTAAAGACTATGCAACGAGCAATTTAGAATAAGCGCCATGCGAGTCTTATAGGCTCCCCCTTTTTCATTATCCGAGCTAAAACCCTACCCTAGTATTCTATTTTATACCGCGCAAAGATTGCATAACAACCCCCCCTAAGTTACTTAGGTACCTACCTAGATATTACCAGAACTTAGATTCCAGATATCTCTGATGAGTAGGTTCGTCGCGACCAACTCCTATACCGAATCGTGCCCCTTAAAGCAGAGCAGATTGCTGACGGCATGGTATTACCTCTGAAATCTTGCCTGTGCAACATCTTCGTAACCCTAAGCCAAGTCTGAAGTGATAATAAGAGGGTTGCTTCCTCTTTCGTCCTTGCAACATCTATTGAAGAACATCTGGTATTCGCCAAGTAAGCATTTATTTCTCAATCTACGTCCATAGATATCATTTCGCGTGAATACCGTAGACAACAGGTATAGGTCTGAAGACACTAAACTCCTGGCCTGTGACTACCAGGGTACCAGGAATCTGAGGATGCCAGTGGAGCTCCTTAGCATGCTCGGAGATGTGTTCGAAGAGGAGCTGGGGCGGCATGTCCTTAACACCGGCGGTATCCTTACTCTCCTCGTCGTCCAGCTCGACAGACAAATCCCATAGGGTAACCTTATGATCACCTGCGGCGACGGCCACCATACTATCGTCCGTAGGGTGCCACTCGACGCTGGTGATCTGCTCCTTGTGGTAGCTGAAGCTGGCGATGGGGCTCGGCTTTAGCGCGCCGCCCTTCCACTGCCGAAGATCCCATACGCCCCAAACACCGTCATCGGCGCCCGTCGCGAGGAGGTGGGTTGTTAGGCGTGACCACGACATCACATTCACATCTACCGAGCTGACCTGTACTGTGATGGCGGGTTTCCGGCTCTTGCTGCGAACATCCCATACGCGCACTGTGCCGTCACTGGACGCGGATGCGAACACGGATGCCTCTTGCGGGCTCCACTGGATTTCCTCTACGCTGCTGGTGTGCCCCTGGAACGCGCGTGTGTCCGTGACCCAACCCCCGCCATCTGTGCGCGTCGTGACGTATATTAGGCCGTCGTTGTCACCGGTAAGTAGCTTACCACCAGGCACCATAGGTGACCAATCAAGCGCATAACCTTCCGACTTATGGGCTCGGATTGTAGAAAGGGGCTTGTTCTGCTGAGGCGTGATAACGGTGCCAGGGTTGTCAAAAGAAGCTAGATGAGGGGTAACGTCGTGTATGAAGATGCTGTTAGACTCAGTCATAGTCGCAGTGAGAGTAATGGGTGGTTTCGAAGGGTCTTGGGAGGGAATCTGGTGGCTGCGGATGCGGTTTGTAGTCGAGGTTAGTGGTATTGACTTGGACTCGAGAATGGGGTCTAAGTCTTCATTGTCGGAGTCTTCGTCATCTTCAGACTCAGAGTCCTGTCCATCTTTCTGCATGCGACTCAAACCGCTAAACTTCATGATCATAAGCTGGTTCTCCTTCTCGCGCCTGCTTTCGGCTTGGGTGCCGGCGACGGTGTACATGGTGGCAGGGTAGGCTTTTTCTCGGTTATCGCCAAGACTATCGCGGACGATGTCAAAGGAGAGGCAGGGCCAAGGGGTACTGAGGTTATGAAGCATTTCGTAGGTGCCCAGGTCTGGAGAGAGATGTTGGCCGGCCTCAAGCTTATTGCGCCCAACGATGAAAGTGCTGTCGTCGACATCCATGGCACCGGCTGCATTTTCTTCTGCCTCGCGCTCTGCGTCAGGCCTACCGTCAACACCAGCCTCGAAAATCTCGTCCTCGCTCTCAAACTCATCCTCGAATTCATCGGCAAATTCGCCCATTTCCTTATCGTCTAAATCCATAAGCTCGGGACGGACCCCTCCCTTCAGAGGGGCATGCTCGTTCCCAACTTCTGCCGTACGTTTAGACATAATGTCTAATAATTCGTAAGCCGCCAATTATTTATCGAGTTTTACACAAAGAAAAGTTAGAGTTGCTAATTTAAAACGTAGCTCGGAAGTGGTCAATCGCGATTGCCTCGCCACGCACATGAGATAAAAATAAAAACAATAATTTTTTTTTCTATGCCCCTCGGCAACCCCGCGATCTGTGGCTGTTGTTCAGGGGTTTAACAGGAGTGGGGCCCACGAGCTTCTTATCGATAGACTATGTACCTCTTGCATCAATTAGTACGTGCAGCTTCTTGATAAGTGTGCCTAGTGGGTCTAGTGGGCCTAGTAGGCCTAGTAGGCAATACCTGAGACTTTTCCCACTTAACTTTTTAAAGTTGACAGCTAGAACAGCTTATACGATATTCACGTCAATGAAGGTTCAATATATACGCAGACATAGACTTCCGTAGTATTATCATTATATAACTACCTAAGGTAGGTAGTTAGTCATACCTCTAGACTCAGCTTTGCTATCTTACTGTATATAATGGCATCTCAAGATCCAACTTGCCAAGTTAGTCAGCCCCGAATATCACTTATCCAATTTCGATTCCAAAGCTGATGTCACAACAGGCAGTGAACTTGTCTGATGGCCAGCCGTGTACAGCTGTCGCTACGACATGGGAGAACCTTTTTTGCAGGTTTCACGGGAAGCAGTGCCATGGCCTATATATCGGCTATAAGAGACGAAATGCTAGACTGGATGCTCTGTCGGACAATGCCCCCCTTTATCTAAAATCAGCTAAGGTTCCACTAGCCAACGAAACATTTGGAGATGTCAGCGATGAGACTGTCTTGCGGGAGATACATGCTCATCTCTATCAAGAATATGTACTTCTTGGAAAGGTGATTGACGCGCGGAAGCTTCATCATAAGCACTTCTACCCGCTCCAGATGGACTATGGCCACCAGGCTTATCTGGATACTCTTTCTAGTAGGCGTCATATCGTCTTGCGATCGCTTGAGAAGCTCGAGACGCGCACTGCTCAGGTTCTTTATGAGAAAGAAAAAGGGTACAAATGGGTCCGCCAAGTCCAACTAGAAGAAGAGGCGACTCGTGAAAAAGAATCCAAGAAAGCCAAGCTCGAGGCAGCCATGTTTAAGCGTCACTGGAAGAAGATGCAGACTCGCTTGCGAGCCCAGCGCAAGAAGGAAGAAAAGCAGCGCCAAGATGCCTATCTCGAAACGGCCTACCAGGAACGCATGTCTATGTCAGTTGATAGCGAAGACGACGCAGAAATGTGGGATCCCATCGAAGATGTCGTTGATGACGAGCGCAGTCGATATGTTGATCTTATAAAACATTTCCTATGGATGGAGGTCCTCGCTGACATCGACGAAAGCGAGAGTTCTACTCGGAAAACTGCCGATTCCTCTGACCCTGCCGTCAGCATGGAAAAGCTCGCAATTTCCGAGGAGAAGCAGCCCAAAAAATCAAAGAAGAAGGCGAAATCCAAAGCAACAAAACCTGTACCTATAATATATAAAACTAAGCCCCAGGGAGGCACCGCCTCGTCCCGCGATCGTCTGACAGGCCAAAGCCGAATCATGGAGTTGATAGATGATGATGCGGAGCCACTAGGGGAGCTCCCAGAGCCAGACAAGAGCAATATCGAGACTGAGTCTGAAATGAGAAAACGCCTTAAAGAAGGCGTAGAAAAGAACTACAACGAAATCGAGGGTCCGATTTTAGTTGGAACCTTGGAAAATCCCCACGGCACCCACCTTAGGACAACTCCCTTAGCAGACGAAGAGATTGATTCTCTCATGAGAGACATAAAGGAGATTAAGCTGTTCTTATTCTGTCGTCTCCTCTTATCACGTGCCTCATTACTCCCTGCGGCTGTGTGATCCTCGAGTGTGGAAGCGTTCCTTAGTGACCCTGAAATTACCGAATCCGATCTCCGGGATCTCTGCCTCAAAGTAGAACAGCCTAGTCTTCAGGACATTCGGGATGCGTGTGCGGATCTTATTAGGGGAGACGAGCCTGAGATAGAGGAGGAGGATGAGGACGCCCTCGAGGAAAAGTCATTCGAAGACGTTATACTCCAAGAACATCGATATGGCCACCTCCAGAGCCCTGCATGGTTCCTGTCTAACATGATTACCCAGCGTCAGAAACTCATTGGCAGTGGTGAACTTGCAAAGTTTAGGAAAGAATTTAGCAGGAAATCCCGTAAGCAGGGCAATATGAAAATTCATATCTGTGGTAAAAGCATCTGGAACTATTCAAGCGAAAACTCCATGTCTCGAAATGGCTGGCTTCAGTTCTCTGTCATGGCAAAAGACTGCGACTTAAAGCATGCCGTCCAGCTCTGTAGAAACTGGGACGAATTCTCACAGCTCAACTTCCTTACCGTTTGGCAATACTTCCCGGCGTCGAACTGGGTTTCTTGGGGAAGCGATAGGTTAACGCAACAGCTACATGAGCTTGTAAGTATCGTCTATTTCCCCTTTCTCTTTTCTTTCTACCCTAGCCGTATAACCCATGCAATTGCTTAGGATATATTTCTAAGCCAAACGTTGGGAATAATACTCTAACTGTAGAGCAGGGGTTCTTCCCCTATTTCAAGGATTTCGAGGCCCGGAAGCATAGCCGGCATTTTCAGATTGGTGCTCGGAGCCAGCACCGGCGCCAGCACAATATTGTCGAAGCTAGAAACATTGTTGTCGGCCACATGAGACGCAACGACTCGGTGACTCGCCGTTTTCTACAATATTGTACGATGCGCGCCGGTGAGCTGCTCGTCCTTGTGCAAGATGGCAAGACAGGAAAAATAATTACCGCCCCTGAAGAGGAGCATCTGTGGACCCTACGCCGTAAGGAAGGACTTGGTCGCGCCTCGAAAAATGAGTGGGATATACTACTCGAGGTTGGCCCCGAGTACTTTGACATGGTGGACATACTTAGAGAATGGCGCCTGGGCTTCGAAGATTATTATGAAGTCTGGTTATGGGACTTTGTCCCTTGTAACGAACCTATACTTCTTTACAACATAATCGTTACGGTATGGCAAACACGTATATACAGGTTATCCCAGTGCTAACGTTGCCTAGGAACTCCGAAAAGCATGGAGGGTGGCCAAACCTTTTGACGTGTATCGGCACAGAGAGCCATTCCTGAGCGGTCTCACAAGAGATAAAGAGACGATGCGTGTTCGTTCTATCCGGCCGGGAGAGCAAGTCGCAAGCTTGTGGGATGATGTCAACGATCCGTTAAACACATTTCTCATAACGGACGTAGTGAATAAAACGGTCCTCGAAACGAGCGGCGAGGTCCATGTCGATTCTTCCCCGTACCTATTCTACAATGAAGCCGATGCTGCCGAGGACATGATTCTCTTTTCCGATGAACTCATCACACCTAATCGAAACGTGCCTTTTAGGGAAGTTACAAACTCGATCACTCGGCTGGAAACGACGCCAGCTACGATGATTAATGTCCTAGCCGAGGGAGCTAGAGAGATGAGCAAGCGGGCCAAAGACCTGTCTCACCTCCCTGACTCTGACGACGACGAGGACTGGAGCACAGATCTCGAATCCGATAGCGACAGCGATGAAGAGAAGAAAATTGTAACCCACTGGAGCCTACCACAGATATGGGAAGACGCGATCGCAATGATCAATCATAACCATATTAGTAGCGAGAAGAAAAAACTACTACGTCGAGTCGGGCTTCTGACCGAGTCCTCAGAGGTCATTCGTGGCGGTATTAATAGCCTTGACGGCGTAGAATCCAAGTTGAAAGAATCCGATAAAATCATGGTGATGGAAAGGGATCGTGGTGATGGTAAGTCAAATCTGCTATCCGGCGACAACAAACTTTGCTAATAGTCCATTTATAGCATTTATCGAGGCATTCCATGCCGGAGACTTGGAACCAGGTGCGCAAGAGAAATATGCCGAAACCCGCAAGATCCTCGGTGGTATCCTCGGGTCTCACCAGACCAGCGAATCGACAGACTGGGTTTGGTTTCTAGTTGACATGCTCGACTGGCTCGGGCTTAGAACCGATTATAAGGACTACACGCGCGATTCACGTGCAGGCTGGCCACATCCGTTCATTGCACAGGACATAATCAAATCGTTCGTTTCCATGGCCATGTTTTTCCCAAGTCTGGAGTTGTGTAGACCTGTGACAGACTTTTTCGAGTCGGAAAACGGGCGAAAGTATAAGGATACCTCCCTTCTTAAGCTGGACGAGCGCGCCAAGAAACTCCCTGATTGCCGTATGAGGACGAGCTTCAAGTATCGACCAAAAGAGTTCTGGAGGGAATGGGAGGGTGTACTGAAGGAAGCCAAGACAAAGCATAAATTCTATGCGGATATATACCCGATGGAATGGAGCGTTGCCATTCGGCCTATCATTGCGAAGTGTAAGTTTCATGTCTTCATATAGTTAACTCACAAGTTCATTGCTGATCTTATTTTAAGTATACCTCGCCGGAGTCATCGCTCCGGGATATTTGCAAAACGATCCGCTGGTTGTTCCCGGCTTTGCCGTTGCCAACTCTGAGCCGCACCGCCCAGGCAAGCTGGATCTATTCATGGACTACGCCGACCGGCAGAAGGCGATCCAGTACCCTCAGAATATCCCAGGCTTCGTCAGTCCCGATAAGTGGCCTGTCTTCCTCCCGCTTGCCCGGAATTTTGCCTCTAAGCACAATAAGTCAAGATTCGCGGTCCTCCGCATTTGGTCGGCACCGCACTTCTACCCAGCAATGCTGGGTGGCTGGAACCGGCAAGCCACAGCGTTTCTTGACAGCATAGCACGGTCCTGGATCTGGAAGTTCATCCCTAAGGACATGCCAGTCAGCGAATGGAGTATGTACAATACTATGAAAATGCGCCTCGAGCTTCTAAAAGAGGAGCTTGGGGTCGGAGAACGTGTCGTGCACCGCAGCGAGACTATCCTCGTTATGGGTCTTGACGAGGTCGAACTACTGAAGTACGTCACAGCAGTTGTATTTGCAATTCAGACGAAACCATGGCACCGAGAGATCGATCTCTGGAAGAGTTTTGTTAACGTTGATTTGGAGTTTCTGGAGGGATTGGATCCATACTGGTTGGACTGATTATACCATTTAGGTAGAGCAAGGGCCAGTTACGGAAAATATAGGAGTAAAAAGAACTTGAATGCTTACCTACCTACCTAACCTGCCTACCTGCCTATATAAACCCACGCCAGATATTTCATAAGCCGCCCTCTTTGACAATGCGTGTAAGTGATATCTGCTATCTATTATCTACATGGCAAATCCAGTCAGCATTATAAATCGCAGCCCAGACTACCTAACCTAGGTACGTTACCATGCAGTTAGTTTACTGTCCAAACACGAAACTCCCGGTAATGTTGTCCGAGGACTCCGAGGTCTCCGAGCCGAGACACGTCGTAATATAACCTATTAGCATTAGACCCCGTGTTTGATCCTTTCCGTACGGTCCCGAGAACGTTGTAATGTATCTTAGTTTTGTTACCGTTAACCATCTAGGTATCATAATCGTACCCACGAGGTCATGTATAAATACCTACCTACCTACCTACTTGTCAGTTAACTTGATGCCTAAGGCGGATAATCGTCCTAACTGCACAACATCACTCGATAAATGGAATAAGTGTTTCACCACACCATCCATTTTATTTTGATAAAGGCAGTTTGGGCGAAATACATACTAAACCTGCAGACATCATTTATAATGGACATCGCCAAGATAATGGCACCGGCCGTCGAGCTCTTCCGGCAGAATCGAACCCTCTGTACAGCTATCGCTGCCATAGTAGCTGCCGGTGGCGCTGCCTCGGTCTTCTCCCTCATCGTGGCCGATTACCGTGCCTGGTATGCGCTCGGTCCTAACGGCCTGCCCCTTAACATCTTCGGATACCTATTCCAATCGATCAGCCGTTCTTTCGCTCGATTAGACACTCGCGTACCCGCGCCCTATGACAACGCCAAACTAACACGGTCGGCGCGATACGGGCCATTAAGCCAGCGCTCATTCTTCTCCGGCTCGATACCACCGCGCAAGGGGACGCGGCCTGAGATACCCACGTTTGTCGGCCCGCACCGGCAGACATCACAGCAAGCCACACCCGCGATGCGGGCCAGACAGGAGTCCTTCCTAGACGCGCTCGCCACAGCCAATCCATCACTGATACGAGTCAGACCGTCGAATCTCGAAGGCCCGTTATTCAAAAGTGTATGGCTACAGTCTGACATATCCCTGCGTGACGAGATCAAAAACCTGAACGGCGAGTTTGCGCATTCGCATGCTGAAGGCAGCACGCACATGGTGTTGAGCCTAGCTGATGCTTCTGCCGCTATCGAGCGCGGTTGGTCGGAGCGACATCGCATAAGCGGTGTCGCCAGTATACTGCCATGGGGCTTCGTCATGATATACGCACCACGGGATGATGAGGAGTTTCATATCTGGAAAGAGTTCATGATGGCGAGCGCACGATACGTACTAGGCGGCGAGAAAGAAGTTACAATGCCTTAGGATGTAAGTGAGTAAGACGAGAGAAAATTGAGAACGGTACGAATTGAGATGATGAATGTTATATATCATATATGACTGGGTCATTGAAAAGAAGCTCCTCTCAACAGCGAGCCTGTCCCAACTCCGATATAAATATATCAATATGAAATGTAAAATGTAAAATGCATTGGTATTATTGCAATCTCTTATATCTTATGTACTTCGCCCATGCCTCCGTGTTTGGAGTATATATACGAGGGCCAGATTACAAGATAATAAATATTGCCGCTTGCATTAAAAATAGAGAGCATAGTGATAGAGCTGGCTGTATATGGCTCCGTTTCTCAAGTCTATCTGAATAAGGCCGGCTGAATATTTTCTAGGTACCTGGGCATTCTTGGTGTTAAATATCACATCATCTTCTAGGAACTCGCCTTGGGTTCCATAATGCTAGCTCTTGGATATGCTCTCGCCATATCTGAATCGAGTCCTGAGACATAGCACTATCGATACGAAACCCCGTTGTATCGAATCCGTAAAGGTATGGCTTTCCGTCCGCGTAGCAAGATGTTTCTTGCTCTATAGGCAGGGTGCCGTTGAGGACGAATGCCAGCATGATGGAGTCGGTGCAGCTGGATTTGTCCCTGGAAGAATGTCCATAGCCGTGATGAACAATTAACCTAGCGTTCTTGCCCATTTCATTCAAAAGATTTTTCCCGTTCCGTAAAGGGGTTGCCGGGTCGTGCGTCTCCGCGATTAGCAGCAAAGGATTCTTGAGCGTGTGGTTTAGGTCGCCTCGGTAAAGTTCAGCAGGCGGAGGCCAGTAGGTGCGGAAATGTTGGCAGGGGAGGACGCTAAAGAACTCCTCATCCCCTGATATCCAAGATCGGGTGGTCATGTTAGCCCAGAGCGACTGCCACCAGAGCAGGCCGTCTGGCGGCAAGGGGTCATCATATGAGTCTGCACAGATAACTAAGGGGCCTAGCTCGTGGGACCGAGGCCGAGGGGAGGTCGGACATGAGATCGAAGGGTGATAATCCCATTCCGAATGTTCAAGAAAGGCTGTAGCTAGTGTAGAATTTCCTGCCTCTAGTTCGTATAACATCTGGGCCAGCGCAGGCCAACTGTTGGCATTGTGTAAGGCGCCATATATAACAGATACGATAGCCGAGTATGTAATGAGAGAAGGTCCGCTCGAGTCGAGATATCCCGTGATGGGTCGCTGGCCAAGTGAAACCAGCAAGTTCTTCATTCGATCCTCTAAGTCCTGTAACGACACGGGCTCTAAACCTCTGGGTTGTGATAGGGCACAGTATTTTGGGCCGGCGTTAAGACACTCGCCTAGAAATCCGTCACGCCAAACATCAGTAGTATTATCCAGCGCAAACCATCCAAAACCGCCGAGTTGACGATGGTCACGAACATATTCCAGAGCGTCTAGAATCAAGCGGCCCACGCTATGTGGAAACATATTAGCATATGTTTGACCGATGCTGGTGCCATAACTAACGAGATAGCCAGTTACTTCGTCTTCGTCGAGCGCTTTACGGATTTCTTCCATGTCACGCGCAACGAAGGCCGTGCTGAGAAACCGGGGAATATCGCCATATTTTTCCTTGCAGGCATGAAATGTAGCATTGTTCATAGCGTCAGCGAGTTCAAGTTTGACTTGGGGTGATCCGGCCGCTTCACGGTACTGTCCCGTCAGCATAGACCAGCGGTCCCTGAAAGCATCGTAGGGGAAGCATGCTATAGAAGGCAATGACGCGTTGACTCCTCGCGGATCCCATCCCAAGATGTCAAACTTGCCATCGCTCAAGCGCTTCGTGAGGTTCTCCGCAGCTCTCCAGACTAGCGATGTGCCGCTCGCGCCCGGACCGCCAGGATCAACAATGATGGTCCGATCGCTCTTGGATCCCACGGTTGGAGAACTGGGCTGCGCCGTATCAACACGCGCAAGGCCGGAAACTTGATATTTGGTTACCGCGAGCCGAACAATACGAGATTCGGATTTATTAGTGTAATCTAGGGGGACCTCGAGGTAACCACAAAGATAGATCCCCCGTTCGGAATACGGATCTTTGCCCTGGACGTTCTGCTCTGCCGTCGGTGCCCCCCAGCTCCAGTGTTGAGGATTTGGGTCGAAAAGGCGAGCCCAGCTCCGGACCGGGTTAGAATCATCGAGTGCGGGTAGTAAGGTCGTATTAGTGCAGGGAATGAAGTGGAATTGGTCGTCGGGGAGTGGAAACCGACCGTAGGGAGACAGGGTATAAGGCTGTATTGAAGCACCTACGAGGCCATGGTAATACTGTTGGCGAAATCCTTCATACGATAGGTTTGGGAGGTGGTTATACAAAGCAACAATCCCGACTAGACTAATTGTAACTAATGCTTTCGGCCATGATGGTCTACATTGCGAATATAGGTTTAAATCACCTAAAGACGACGACTTCTCCATCGTGGCAACCGATGAGAGATAGTAAGATATCACCGACTCATGATGATGGATGAGGTTTACTAATATGTTTGCTCGGCGATAGCATATAAGGAATGGAGAGACGTTGGAGTTCGTTACCTTCGGCTATTGATGGGTTTCATATCCCTTTATCCCTTTATCCCTTTATGTTTGTCACAGTAAGAATTCGGTGCGGGTGCGGGTGCGGGGGCGGATACTCTCCCAGATATATTCTTCCAGATATACTCTTCCAGTCGGTGCACTTATATACCTAGTTATGCCATCTCCCCTTGATTAATATTTTTTTTGGCTGTTGATTAATAATTAGCATTGCTATCGTCATACAATTTCACTTAAGCTCGTTGATTACAACAACAGGTTAATTATAACGTAAAATATAACAAGGCCAAGCTCACCAATATGACTGCCTCGTTAGCATTTATGACGGAATCAAGGCTAAAATGGTGAAATGACTTATTGTAAATATATTACTGGCATGCTGTCTAGATTGTAGCAATGATTTCTTCCTGTCTTGTCTAACTTTGGTATCATATATCTCCCTACCTCTGCCAGTACTATCCAGATATCCAGATATCCAGATATCCAGATATCCAAATATCCAAATATCCAGATATATTTATAGATATATTTGTCTACATGGGTATCCGCCTGATTTCCTCGGCGGTCCAATACTTCCTCATGTTCTCAGCACCCAGCGTCGCAACCTCTTGATCGAGATGGGTCCAAAGTATGGTTCCCCATTTCTCCATTTGTGCTTTTAGCGTTCCCATGTCTAGATCCTGCTCGCCGTCGCGACAACTCCTAAGGTACTTGCGCATACCCTCCATGCCGTCGTGAATCTCGCGGTGTTGCCGCAACAGCTCTGCTGCATTCTTACCACCTTTCCCGTCATTTCGGAACTCGGGCATCCGCCGAGCTAGTATAGGGAATATGTATGTCTCCTCGATGTTGTGGTGCACTTCGAGCTGGGCTACGAACGCCAATCCTTCGCTAATGATAGACCGTCCACTTCGCGACGACGATTTGTTTTTGCTACCGTTCCCCGCGCAGGCCGCCGTCCATAACGTATTCCACGCCGTACGGAAATGGGCGTGGAATAGATCCATATGTTCGGCTAGACGATTGTAGGCACGGAACTCAGCTCCCTTGAGAGGCGGAAGTTTATTCTCGTCCCTTTCCTGCTTCGTCTCCTCATCCTGCCTTTCTTTCGGGATCGTGGCGGCGTCCTTGGAGCTGCTGCTAGGGGCTGCTAAGGGGTCGCTCGGCGAAGACGTGTCGGTAGACGACATATTGGTGGCGATGAGACGGATGCGATGCACGAGGTTATTTCGTGAAAGAGATATCGGCCGAGAACGAATCCTGATTAGAGATTGATGATGATGATGATGATGATGATGATGATGATGATTTCCGACGAGACAGAGTCTAGCAAAAGCACTTGTTATACGTCGTAAAGTCATAGGCGGTTGGTTCGCTTCGTTACTTAAATCACATCGTCACGGGTTGTTTATATACCAGGTACCTCGATATATATACATACATCATATGGAATCACAACATCATTGGAACTTAGTGGCTGTCTCGTATCGAATAAGTCAGCGATTAGAAAGAAGACGTACTGAGATAATTATCTTTAGTAAGACGCTTAGTGGTGCAAAATCAAGTGGGATGTTTCCCCTTTTAAGCTTAGCTCGGACTAGTTTTTTTAGTACTTTAGGTACATAATCCCTTACTTACCTGGGTACCTACCTAGCTGCCTAGGTAGGTAGGTACTTACTATCGATATGCATTTTTAAAATATATCATATGATCATGTGACATTTACTCTGACCATATACCAGTTTGAGACTACATGAGGCTGTTGGCATTGTAGCAAAGTATCACGATATTAAATGTACCGAGTTGCCAAGTAGTATTCAAATACGCTGTATGGCAATAAACAAAGTCAATTCTCTAGTCATAACTACATGACTATCGTAGGTGATCCTCCAGTGACTTTACTAGGCCCATACCGAGGCTTTTTTTAATCATTAAATGTCAAACCTAACCATATGCGGTGGGTACAAACGCGAGAGAGGAAAATAATAAAATCCCATGCCCGAGCAGATGTCTAAGTGCGGACTGCGCCACTTAGTACACCACCTGTAAACTGTGTACCACCAGCCTGTCTTTGACCAGTCCCACCCGTCCTCGGGCCCCCGCGTCCCCCCCGTTGTCCCCCACCCCGGCCGCCTCGCTGGTTCTGTCCGCCTCTCCTGTCGAAGGCGTTGGCTGTACCCTGTGTCCGTTGCTCGAGCGTGCGTTCGTTAGTCTCGATGAGCTGCGCCGCCTTATCCGACAGCGTGAGCGCTAAACTCTGAAGGCGAGACAGCTCTACGCCCTTTCGGAAGATGACCGTTGATGTGACCTGGTCGAGTGCAGCAGCTAGCTCTTCGTGACTGATCATCTTGCTAACAATGGCCGAGACCTTGCGGTCCTCAAGCTCGAACATAGAAGAGAGGGCAGAGATAGCAAGAGTGTCATAGTAGGGAGCATAAGTGAAGAGGTATGTTCGTAGACCCTCTTCTTGGATTTGCTTCGATAGCATGGTCTTGATCTCTTCCGTGTTTGGCATTAAGTCCCATATCTTGATGCTGTGGATGAAGTTGATCGACTTCTTCCATTCGCCAGCAGCCAAAGCACGAGATGCTTGCATGACGTGGTCGCGGGTGTTCTCGGGAGGTCCGGTGAAGATTTGCCGCTCATGATACTCTAACATACGTCGGTAGGTCTTGCTGATAACTCGCTTCTTGATATCTGGCGAGGAGCCGGTTTGAGCGAGGAGTGGAATCTCTAGGAGCATGCTGCAAGTTAGGTAGACACACTCCAGGAGCTCGAGGTTTATGTGCATGTGGAAGGGCAGTTGTCTCTGTTTTTCTAGTCTCTCCTGCTCGGGAGAGACCTGAGCGAAACGCTGGATCATAACGCCCTGAGCTAGCAATTCCTTCTGTCGGCCGCTACCGCAGATTTCCTGCAACGTGTTCTGCGCCTCATACACCAGACCTTTACGGAAAGCGCACAGCCCAACTTGCACTAGGGTTCGGTTGTAGAGTATCTGCGTTTGGACGTCAAAACTGCCAATTGTTTCCTGCAAGTGGGACATAAGCATCATGTCTCGAGCCTTGTAATACTCGTCATGCAGAGCGAGGAAGTATATCTGGCACAGCATCGCACGTGCTCGAATGATACCCTCGCTGTTAACAAACAAGTAATTGCAGAGGACGTTGAGGAGATTAGTAGCATCCGAAATGCTTCCTCTAGGCGTGATAGTAGATTCGACATCTGCGGGCACAGGCTTCCAAGCATTCTCGTCGAGAATCTTGACGACCTGCGCTGGTTTGAAATAAACATGCTCCAATCTTCGCATCACAATGCGGTTTAGACTGTCCTGTGGTGTCTGCAAAGACGTGTCCTTAGAGAGGGTTTCGTAGTACAATAGGCCGCGGAAAATAACATTGTACAAGGAGCCCTCGTCGGTTAGTCGTTCGATATATTCCGAAGTATGAGGATCAATATTTTGTAGTGAACGTGTGAGCTCGTCGTCAAGCCGCTCAACATACGACACAACACTTCCGGGGATTTTAATATACTTCTCTCCCGGTTGCAGCGTGGGTGGCTTCTCGTCGTCATCCCATTCCTCGGCGTTCTCGATCACAATATACTCCCGGTTTGACCCGAGCACTTCGAATAAGGTTGAGATTTCCTTCTCGGCAGATTTCCAGTGTTCCAATGGCATGGATGCTGTACCACCAGAGCCAAGATCAAACCTTGCGGAAACAATAGTTAGAAGGACCTTGATTTGCTGGTATGGAGTAGCGGCAACTTCGAGAAGCTTCTCCATGATTTTGATCTGCTCGATCCGGTCTGTATTCTTCTTACCACGAGACTCCAAGATTGCGCGTAGGTGCTTGAAGATGCTTTCAGGTGTGAACAGAAGCGTCTTGCCACCCTTTCCGACGGTAGCAAAGCCTTCCTGGTCTTCTTCGACTTCGTCGGCGTATACGTCCGCCTTAGCCTTCTTAGGCTTCGGAACAGGTGTTTCCTCCTCTTCATCTGAAGCGAGGAAATCAAGAGGATCTTCTCTGTACGCATCGACCTGGGTTTGATAATCTTGTTTGAGCTTCTTGATCTTTTGCTTGACGGCATTGAGACCACGGGCGCTCGTGGCGTTCATCTTCTTAGGCGTGACCTTCTGCTTTGAAATCGTCTCGTTCATCGCATCTTCCAATTCGACTATGGCCTTTATGTAGAGCTTCGGTGTCCTTCCGCGCTCGGAAATCTTGGCGGCTTGTCTGTTGAGCTTGTCGAATTCTAAATAGAAGTCGTTAACAAGTATAAACTTGATCAGTGTCTCAATCAACTAAGCTTACCGACGGATACGGCACCCCAATCACTAATCTTTTGACGCTTCTCTATGGTGTCAATTATAGATTCAAGCTCGGCGAACTGCTTGTCTTTTGCGCTCTTGAGGGTTTTGGGAGCGTCATCGTCGCTTTCTTCACTCTCGGAATCATCACCACGTAAGAAACGAGCAGCACCGGATTTTTTGCCACCCTCCTCATCGCTGCTAGATTCTTCTTCGGAATCATCTTCATCTTCATCCTCATCCTCATCCTCCTCTTCAGATTCTTCCTCCTTCGCTTCCTCTTCCTCTTCCTCGGAGTAGAGCTCCTCTTCTTCGGAGCTGCTCTCGGACGAGCTATCGTCGCCACTGCGGAAGAATCGAGACATTTTGTCGGGTGTTTCTCTATTCCTTTTTAAGTGAGTGGGGGACGGATGAATGGGATGCTTTGTGACAACGCGACAATATGTCAATGCAACAAAGTAGGAGTTGCGCGCGTATGCCTGGGAGAAGGCAAAAAGTTGAATGTGGAGGGGCAAAGGCAAATTAAAAAAGGTGCACACAGTTTTTTGGAAATCACAACGAATTTTTGGTGCATGTGGGGTCGGAGGGGTGGGTGAGCCGACTTCAGCAGGCAGCCTGCTAGCTTATCAGCTTATCGAACTCTCCTGATTTTGTGGCCCGTGCCCTACTGCTATCTTATGTCCCTTAGGTAAGCAAGGGGATAATTGTTAATAGGTACCTATGTCTATGTACCTTATACTATGACACTAGAGCATGCAATTTCCAAAGTTATTAGGTGGAATTACCTAGGTACCTAGGTAGATCATGCATAGGTTTGTACCTAACGTATGTGACTCGCTGGTACATGTGTTGACCTAAAGTCCTAAGCTCATTACATAAAACTCTCCAAAATGGGTCAGGCCTGAATGACTCCTTTACTTAATATGGAGCGATCTGGATACTATGAAGATACGAAGAGACCAATCTTGAGGAAGAGAACATTGAAGTTAGTAGGTCAGCAATATGCACCTATGTACACAACTCTCTCCAATGTCCAAAAAAGATCTAGTTTTTGATAAACGTGGTTGAGTACAGCCTCGTCATACTTAACCTACGTAGTTCCTTAAGATAGCCACATAAATAACATAGTACAATGAGATATCAAGCACAATGGAACTTCCATATCAATGTCTTTTAGGCGGTATTGTGTATGTTGGATATCTACGTAAGCATGAACCCACCGTAACGCCACTATGCCGTTGACCAAACGCCGCTATAATGCCGAAACACTAGAAAACCCTGTAGCCCGGCCCGGTGATGTCGACTGTTTTTTTATAAAAATATCAACCTCTATTAATCAAGTGGAGGGAGCTCTATTGAGCAAGATCCAACCAGTCGGGGTGATCTTTAGCACGCCAAGGTTTGATGCCTTTAGGGTTGGCATCGCGACTCTTCTTAGCTTGATCAAAGACCCTCTTGCTCTCCTCGCTGTTGTAAAGGGTATTGAAGTCTTTAATCTGAGTGCTTGCGGTGACGACTGACTTAACGAAACACTCATAGACTTCCTCAGCTACCATGTGTCAGCATACCCAAGTGCAAAAAGAGACAAATACAAGAAAGAAACTAATACAGTACCAGTAGAGTTGTTCGGGATAGCCTCGAGCATGCGCTGGATAGTTGTTCTCAGTTCCCGGCACTGTTTTCCGCCATGTGTCAGTAATACGATGATATGGAAGTATGGAGTATGGGCATTGGCCATTCCTAGTCCAAAAGGTAGGCAAACATTAGAATTTTTTTTTCGCACCTTGATGTGTAGGAGATTCAGCTGCTTCATACTTAGTTCCAGCTGCTCCTCGTCTGGCATTTCTCCTTCTTCCTTACTCCGTCCTGAACCACCAACGCTAGACTTCTTCAACTGACTTCCGACCGCAGCCATTATTTAACCAAACTCCAAAGCATAAGATCAGCAATTCGATTTCTAGATCTTACAACAATAAGCCGGTCAGAACATAAAGCGATTTAGGAATAAGATATAATACCCTCCGAAGTTACGATGGAATACTTGAAGATGGACGGCGATAATCGGCAGCGGGTCGTCAATCCTGGGTTAGAGTTCCAGCCACCGGGACAGACTGGAAACAAGTGGCAGGTACCACCGGCTCAAGCTCAAGCTCAAGCTCAAGTTCAGCCTCAGCCGCCTCAGCCGGAGATGGGCCGAACCTTCCCTGCGCAGATTCAATTGGAAGTGGCCCGTGCACAGAAGAAAGCGCGTACCCACTTGACGCGTAAATGTGGCTACCCATTGCCTCTCAAGCCTCTGCAACCTCTGCAGCCTCACATAGCTCAGGTAAGCAAAGTGCCCGATTTCCTTTTCCCCACCCACCAACCAATTCTTTTCTTCCGCCCCGATCCTCGTCCCCAATTCAACTCTTCCCACTGTCCTACCGCAGCATTCTCCGCGTCAACCTCAGCAAACTCACACGGTGACCAGCAGCCGTATCCGACAACCCACCCCACCGAGAAACCCGAGGCACAGCTTAAGTTTGGAGATAGCCTCACCTACATACCCTCTTCTACTATTCCCTCCCTCTTTTATACTCCACCTTCAACCCCTAGCCGTTCACCCCCAACCGCCAACATTTCGTTCCAACAGCCCCCCCACCACCGTGCGGTCGCCCCGGGCGTCGTCGTCAACGGTAACTCGAGCGCCTTAAACACCCCGCGCCCGGGCCCGACGACAACCCCAGCGACCCCGGTGAATATGCCGAACAACGATCCCGCTCCTTCCGGAGCTCTTCGATCGCCCCCCGAAGGCATATTTTCCAGCTTCGAGGACCTTATCGGTTCCATCCAGCGCGTGGCAAAGGATCAGGGTTTCGGGATCGTGAAGCTTCGGGCCAGCAACTATCGCGACCACAAGCCTACGCGATATGATTTGGTGTGTGACCGCGGCGGCGTCAAGTACAACAGCACTGCCAAGAAGCGTAACCCGAGCACGAGGAAGGTTGATTGCCCTTGGAGGGCGAAAGCTGTGTGCGAGGTTCAGCTCGGCAATCAGTGGCGTTTCCAGGTTCAGTGTGATCAGCACAACCACGAGCCCCGAGTTCATAGCAGCAATCCGGGCCAGGAGAACACACCGACCGCCCAGAGTATACGAAGCCTAACGAATAAGATGGATCGTATGAGCCACGAGATGACACAAGCTTTCGATCGCATCGAGCAGCGCCTAGACGGCATCGAGAAGAGAATCGAGACTATGGAGTCGCGCATGGGTGCGGTGGAAGCGCGCATGTCTAGCATGGAGACCCGAGGAACTGGTATGGATGTGCCCATGGATAACATGGAGATGGGAGAGCCTATGCTAGATGGCACTGTCATGTAGCAACATACGGCGGTCTCGATTTATTAGCCACACCACAAGACACTTCGACAGAAATAACCTGCCAATGGCTTCCGCTGTAGTCATTCCTCAATTGGCAACTAACCCTCTCCAGCCATCTTCGTCATATCGACATAAGTCACAATGAGAGGTTGGCTCTCAACACCTGTTTATCCCCCATGTCCCCCCATGTCCATAATAAGCTACTTAGACATGGCGGTTCCCCCCTTTTTTATTGCGACGGATAGAGGACCAGGCAGAAGCGAAGTTTATTACACTGGCGTTCATCGGGCAGGGCTTAATTATGCGTGTATTCTTTTTCACTGCGATTCGACGCGTTTCGATGGCGCTTTGACTACGACAACAAGGAAAAAAAGCGGATCTGGTTTCTATCATGACTTCTCAGGCGTATGGCAAGTGAGCGATGCTGCTAATTCCTATTTTTCGGGGTGGCTTTACATAGGTCCGGTAAATGCGAAATAAGGCAAGGGGGTTCGTGAACTCTTCTCCATTCAGGGATGCTTGGTAGTGGCAGTTTTATTCGACACTTGCGCCAGATTCGGATTCGAATTCAGATTCGATTGCCTTCAGAGGCTATTTCACATCGGGTGGCAAAAACGAGGGTCCAAACATCGTGGGCACTTAGGTTAGGTATTCACAGATTTTACCGCATTCCGGCGGTTGCTACTTAAATAGCATAAATAGTACTTCTATAGCCATACCAATATGTATATGTTTACACAGCTGTGTTTAGTGTTGCAAAAAGACAAATATCTGTCCGGGAGGTTCTTCCTATGCAATGCTTATTAAATGCTCTTAACGCCTTGACTAATAAATAAGATGTACAAATCACCAGTATATTATGTTACTTCGACTTGATATTTAATACGGTGGGTATGGCACAATAGTTTTCAATAAGGCAACAAATTGGGTACCATATTATTTGCTTATGTAAATCCCGAAATTACTGGCTTCTTTTCCGATTGGCTAGCTATAAGAATTTGATTCCCGAATTGGAAAGACAGTATGCTTAACTCGTGTATATGTTTGTACTGTATTACGTACCACGTGGTTTTATGTTGTTACTTCTTCACGCTTTCATTTTTATACATGCCTTTTAGCTAACTTAATAGTCTATGAAAATAATGTTAGTTTTATACTACTCCTACCATCGGCTGGACATTGTAAGATCAGTAGATATCTTGTTTGATTTTTACAACTTATATTAAACCTCTTTAGGAATTGTAGAAGTGACAGTCTAACCCGAGTTATCTCTAATAGCAAGTCCGCATCAGAGTTAATCTACCTAGCAAGATGTTTAAAGAAAAGGTTTATGAGCTACGAACACTTTGGAATTACTAGTCGGACGCAAACAAGTATATAACTTACTTTAACAAGTAACTTCGTCGTACTATGGTTATTGCTATGTTTTAGTCCCGTTAAATGCATAATACATAATACATAGTCATTCCATTATGGGTACGCTAACATCCGGAAGGATTGACATGCTGGTCACCCGTCACGGTAAGTGGACTTTTTACCGGGTTTACAGACTCCATACAGTATCGACTGATAATATTTATTAGTAAACATGGAACAGACAAGCTAGCTAACCTACTTAGTGTAAGTACATAAAAGATATCGTTATAATGTCTCCACTACAAGCCCATTAGCCTTTTCCTACATAATGTGTAAGTGGCCCAAGTAATTGGGATTACAAGTTACAAACATTTCACGCGGAGGGTCAACTCCAGTTAGGGCTACATCTTTACCGGCAAGCATTCCGAAGCCCGGCTCGGTATAATGGTATTAAGCAATCCGATGCTGCGGCTTGGTGCTGAGGATGAGGCAAACTGATAATTCCCATATTGATGGTTTTAGTTACAGGCATCCCTTGTCGTATCTTGTTACATACGTGTGGATGTTCATTTCTCGGGTTAGGTATGTATATGTAATGGTCTTTGACTAGTGTAGGCACAGTGACATACAAGCAGGGTGAGGGTCACACTATTTAGACCCTTGGAGGCCCGCTAAAGGAGAGGCATTACCCCAGCTTCTTGAGCTTTAAACAACCCTTGTTTAACACATAGGTCAATGCGTAGAGAATTTTCTGTTGCGTGATGTCTGGATGGCCATACTATTTCGTGAGGGGGTCTCACTCCGCTACCGCTGCTTTCACGTTATGTATGTGTTGTGGTAAGACTAATAAGGAATCGAGCACGTTTAGTCGAGACTATTAGCCTTTTCTATGTAATATAATAGAGGGTTCAGAATCGGCCACATAGATAAAGAAGCCAAGTCGAGTATGTATAGAGCTATATGCTCTTAAAGGTCAAAGCTACTACATATACGAAACCTGGCTTATCTATCTACTAGGGTCCTGCTTCGGAGTATTGGTTCATCATAAAAGGTCCCCTGTCTGTCGGACACCTGGTAATACATACGTACCATACCGCTGGTGCTATAGGCCATTGCGACGGGATCAACAGGTGAAAATGGCTACAGTTTGCAAACTTATCTAAACCTGGAACACAATCTTTTCAGCCATCAATTCTGTTTCGCCTTTCAATGATCGATGAATCGTGCCGTTCTATATTCCATCCAAAGGAGTCATTCGTTTCCTCCGTTCATCCGAATGACTTTAGGACGCTATTATGCCCTTCATCTTCCCCATCGAGACCCAAGATCAAAGGGCCATCATAGTCTGCGGCGTTGTGTTTAGCCTCCTAGCGGTGGTATCTGTTGCCCTGCGCGTCTTGGCCAGGCACAGGGCGAATAGGGTGCTCGACTTGAGTGACTTTTTTGTTATTGCAGCTTGCGTATGTTGCCAAAGCTTTGTTCTTGCCAAGCGACTTGGCCAAGAGACATTTGATCATTACTGATGCTGTACTCTAGGTTTTTGCTGTCCTCTATCAAGGCGTGTCTATCTCATGTTCGTATTAGTTCCCAGTGAAGATAGTCTAGGATTGAGAGTTAACGCTTTATACTTGATAGCCGTTCTTATAGGTGGAGTAGGTTATCACACCGATGAAATAAAGAACAGGTTTGGCGTCGAGTCCGGAGCAGAGATATTCCTCCAGGTATGTTTCTCGGCACCATCCACAATGGCTTGCAGTCGATGTGATTTACTAACTCTTGCGGTGGGACGTAGCATACAGTTGCCAACCAGCTACTATGGGCAATTAGCCTCTGTCTTTGCAGAGTTTCAATTCTCATATTATCTACGAGAATCTTCCTGGTACAGAGTTTTATCGTAACCGCCAGAATTACTTACGTTCTTGTCTTCGGATGGTATGTACCTGCCGCATGCCGCATTCTATCAATCATGTATCATATTGCAATACAACTACTAACGGTCCGTAATAAAGGGGGTTAACTGCCATTCTCACCGCATTTCTCCTGTGTAGACCCTTCACCTATAATTGGGATAAATCGATCGAGGGAGGAGTCTGTGGAGACCCGACGGTACCATGGACTGTAACAGGAGTCCTCAACATGATAACTGACCTGATAATTCTTCTCATGCCGATGCCTTATCTGCTAAGGCTTGAGGTATCATGGGAGAAACGACTTCGGCTAGCAGCAATCTTTGGCATATTAGTGTTGTGAGTATTAGTATCGGACTTTCCCATTATGCGCTCCCCCTAATAAATATTGCTTGTAGGCCCTGCATTGTTAGCATCGTCCGTATAGCCGAGATGGTCAAAATGGACTTCAGCGATTTCACATTCACTTCTCCGCATACCATTTTGCTTAGCTCGCTTGAGCCCTGTCTCGGCGTGGTGGCAGCGTGTGCAATGACTATGCGTCCCCTTTTCGGCGGTCGATACTCACCTGACGGAACAGCAAATTTCAGTACTCCGCCTACTGCACCCCTACCGAAGAAAAACAGCAACCGTCGATTCCAACCGCTCACCGAAAACACATCAGAAACACGCCTACGTCCCGAAGAAGTCGGATATCAGGCATCGATAGCGAAATCTCCAGAGCCACTCATGGGTTTCGGCGGCTTAGGTGAGATCGGTCTTGAGATGGGGGCAATTTCGATAAGGCATGAATGGATTGTAAAGGAGGAGCCTCGCCCGAGGAGTTCAGATACGGAAAAGGACAAGAGTCTAAGATGATATGATCACGTAACCCAAATACTATGATACCCCTTTTTGCAAGATACCTTCTATTAAATCGCTTTAAAGGTGGATTACTGTTGGATACAGTATTGCCGAGGTCTCCCTGAAGACTCGAGAATAGAACAACAATTCAAATTAATGTTTATTACAGGCGTATTACAGGCGGCAACTACATCTAGACCAATGTCCAAATATCGACCAGTCCGAATGTACGCACTTGGTTTGAGGTCGCTATTATCTGCCTCAGATGAATACTACTATAATTTATCGATATAATTCGGATATACTTTCACATATTAGCAAAAAGATACTTCATTCCTTCCCATACCTCGATACCAGTTGGAAGGATTTGATTGGCGGGTAACGTGAATCCGTTTCGGCCAGTATCACGGAGTTCGATGGCCCACCTTGGGTTCAGGTTAGTAATTTAGGTACACGCTCAGACGGGATTCTACCCTATATAACAGGTAGCTTGACTTACCCAAACTCGGCCTTGTTGACGTCAGTCACATAATCGTTGCTACCGCCGGCGGCGGCATAGAGCGTAGAGCAGATGGGACCGGTAGTGAATTGAGTCCCGTAGGGCTTCGCGATAGCGGAAGCAGTATCTTTAGCCAGCGAGTCTTGCTTGGCCTGGTTTGAAGCCGCTGCTGAGCATGAGTAACCATACGGCCTGCAAAGTTCACGTCAGCTCCCAGAATTACAATAGGGCTGCAGGTATCTAAACCCAGTAAGGAGGATTGATCGAAGCTATACTGACGTCAGGATATATTGTCCGTAGCTGTGCCAATCGATGTACAGCTTAATGCCGTTCTTTTTCGCTAGTTGGTCACTCAAGGCTATGAAGAGATAAGTCAGATGCCTTCAGGTTGACATAAATGTAGAATCTTACTTCGGATACCAGTGTTCTCTGGCGTATCGCCTGCTGCAACGCCGCGGTACCTATAACTCAATTAATATATATGCCCTTTCACTTATGATATCCTTCATTTCGTGGGCAACAATTAGGCTCGGAGAGCCATCTTGTAGGATTCTTAAGGCAAACTTTATATTCGACTAGGTACTCACGTTTCTAGAACATGATCAGCAAACGATGCATTTGATTCATGGGAGAATCAAAACGAGCAGGGAAAAGAGGGGAGGGGGATGAGATTGACTCACCCGACCCGGGGCTCGTAGAAGACCCCTCTCCATCCCATTTATAAGGCCAGTTCCGGTTGACATCCGTGCCAACGGCAGAGGTGCCGGATCGAGTCTGGCGATTCTTCCGCCACAACCGGTTCGTAGTTTGTGTGTAAAGGAAACCTAGTATAAATTAGTATACATTAGTATAAATGAGCTAATATTTAAGATGATCAGAAAATTTACCGTCGGGGTTGACGATAGGCAAGATATAGAAGTCGTAACTATCGAGAAAGCCCTTGACCGTCGTGTCATTGTTGTAGTTAGCAACAAGTTGGTACGTGAGATATTCGACTGTCTAATATCAAATGTTAGTAACATATAGCTAACTCGGCGGAGATTTTGGACATATAGTCACCTTCGAGGAAATCCATTCGCGAGCGTGGACATTGCCATGGAAATAGACAGCGGGTTTCGAGTCCTTGCCGCCGCTTCCCCAGAGGTGAATGCCCTGAATATCGCGGCCCTCAAATGATTTCCCGGCCGTTATAAGCTCCGAGTTAGAGGAGAAAGATGACTGTATATCTTTCAAAAACGTCAAGTGGTCATTATAAGCATGGTACGCATTGAACCACGAAAGGCTCGGAAGAGCAGCCGCGCTCAGTCCTAGGTACCATTGGAATCAGCCCGCGTACTTATAATTCTCTTTCAATCAATCCAACGTACCGGGATACTCAGCAAACTCCCCTTCGAGCGCTATGTCGACTCCGAGATCATCAGTCAACACCTCGGAGGTGAGATTCAACCCCTCGAACGCCGAAAGATTCTCAGGCGGCACTGCGATATCGAAATGCTCCTCCTCTACATGACCATGGTTGTGGGTAAGGTCAATAGCCTCCAGAGATTCTAATTGGGCTTCGAAAGCTGCAATATTATCCCCTGGTGCCACGCGAAAGATCTTATAGCCGTCATATATAACTTTACCCCGCCTGTCCAGTCGCAAGGCGGCGGTCAAGGGCGCGGCCAACAAAAGAGGTTGGAGGAATTTCATGATGAACAATTACGAGTTAAGGGGCGCAACCTTTCGATAAAATTTTGGAGGGTGAACCGGACAGTACACTTTATATTTCAAGCTTTCGTAATAGCAGCTCTTCGTAATGACGCCCTGAAGTCTACAGTGACAGCATTACAATGGATGAGCTTTGCATCTGCCCGATCGGGCAGGTCGTACCTCGCATGGGCGACGTAGATCTAGAACGATAAACTTTAGCCTAGCTCGTATGAGCAATGGATGTGCACGCTTGGCAGTTAGTTATAGAAGGTCGTAAGATCATTTGCGCAAGAAATACGGGAAACGAAGAGAATCCCAAGCAGGGAATGTCCCTCGAGTTGCGTCCAGCCAATTTAGCCAGCCGAAGCATAGCACCAGAGGGTCGAGTAGACCAGCTTCTTCAATCTCAAATCTCAAACTATTGGCTAGAAGTCTGATGGTGTTGTTTATCAGGCTTCACGCCAAGCCACATATATGACTTCGTTCTCATTAACCGTTGCATGCATTGCATGATGGACCCGAACTTCCTCATCTGAGATCTCTTAGCACTTCTGTTCCCCACATGAAGATGAGGTTACCACTATCCCTACCTTTTTTATTAAGGATCCATTTAGATAGATAGCTTCCTTAAAGATATCACGTCATGGAGGCGTGCAAAAAGAGACCTGCTACATAACGTGTAATGAGAGAATAATATCACGTAATTATATTATGGCTAACCTACCTACCTAATCCAGGGGTTGGCGCCGTAGCCCGTTAGCATTATACACCTTCGTTGTTTAGTATTTCAATCCGACATAATGTGATGCCGTAACAACTTGACCTTTACATGACCACCATCGAGTCATATTGTTATCCCACGTACGCAGGTACGCAGATACGCATGCATGTAATTCTCCGCCACATAAGCTGAGAAACACATATAGCTTATGTATGGCTATGTACCCTTATTAGAAAGCTCTTGTCTAGATAGGATGGTAAAAAGCTTTACTCGATATAAGCCTGGCTGGTATGTTTCAACTTAGGAGATAACCATATATTAAAGAAGCACTTGCTACAATATAGTTATGTGGAGATTAGGTTTGTAGTTTCACGGTTGCGTAATAACACACTCTATGCCATAGCTTACCATCGTAGTATATGTAGGTAGGTTCTCGCCCAAAAGTATGTGCAGCTTCTTTGATGTAATACAATCCTTACCTTAGGTCAAATATGCAAGATACTAGGTGCATCCATTGATAGCTCATCGTGGGGTGAATTGCGTTAATAGAGAATCTTATATCTTAGAATATCATGATTGTATACTTGACATGGTGACGTTACACTTAATAGTAGGTTCATAGACCCATAAGACTTGGTTGCTCTAGATTAGTTCTCTCATATAAATTTGGTACAGTTGAATTGAGCCTTAACGAATTGTATACACAAGCTAGAACCTCAAAGATAAAGATGAACTAGTATATATGGAATGGCTGCCTCGTTTGCTATCATGTATGTCAACGAGTTTGATGATAATAACTTTCTTAAAACCGTAAACATATGGGGCATTATAAGTAGGTACCTAACGTTACCTATAACAAAATATTAGGATAAGTTCTAGATACCTAGGTAGGTTTTTGTTCTGGCTTGTGTCTATCTACCTCCCACGTAGTAGTCGTACATAGGTAGTTACCGCCTTATTAAAGCACATATTAGTTACTTCAAGGCAACACGAATATAACTATCCTCTTACTGGGGACAAATATGTTTGACAGGATTTAATGGATATTGGTAACTCGACGAAGACTTGGCGGCCAGGTATATAACGTGAAAGACATGGCGTTTAAGGACTCGCAATAACGGGATCGTGAATACTATGGCTATTATTGGTAGAGAGGGGTGGAATCAATTCGAATACGATACTCATATATGCCTGAGATTGATCTCTCCTTCTATGAACATAGGTCCTGGAGTCGTTATCGGGCTCACCTTCTAACGTACCGGGCAGACGCGTCTCTGGTTAATCCCGCAAGTAAGATTCATTCCTCTCTATCAGATAGGCTCTATCATCAAGTTGCTTCCCACCACGTTGGATGTTGTCATCGTAATCTCAAGCATCTTCGTCTCGGTTGATGGTATCTTAGGGGAGCTTGACATTGAGTTCGATGGCTCCGTTGGAACCGGGTTCTTTTTCTTTGCCTAGGGAGCATCCCTTACCCTGGCGCAAATCAGAGATCTCATCGATGCTCTTGGCAATCGCAACTAGGCTACCTGTGGATCTATTCCCGCTCACTCTGTGTGTAGCAATTGGATTTGGATTTGCATATAATGGCATTGGAAAGTAAAGCGCTATTTTCCTGGTGATATAATATGAATCGGGAGGTGGACGATAAGGTATATAAATACATGGAGAAATACATGGGAAGGGGAATGATTGATAGTTGTATTAGGGGTATGGATTTGATACATCTTAGGTCCCTGAGGAAGACATTTCTAAGAAGAGCGATATTATCATTTTAGTAATATGACCGTAGAACGCCGTCCTAAGTAATGTATGAAGTACCCAGGTAGGTATGCAGCGTTAAGTCGAAATCAGCATTGGTTTAGGATATTTATCTGGTTGGACAAGGTCGAGTTGTTTCGCAGGGTATTTGAGGTAATCCTGATATACATATTTACAACCACGGAATATATCCCTACCCTGCTATGAGTGCATGGGCAGCTCATTCATTCGTACGAGAAGCTACCTTAGGTACATGTAAGTAAATACTATAAATATAAATTGACCAATAACAATGTTATGCTATTAGAATATTGTTTACCTCTTACCTATAAGAAACAACCGATTGAAACTTTCGAGATTAGAAAAGGAAGTATAAACGATTATTGATCCCGGTGACGATCATTGTATCTGTGTCAGGCTTTGTTTCATTGATTCAGCTTAACCCCGAGGCGAGAGGCGAGGGTACCGTATGTATAGTCTGACAGCATATGTACATTGTTCCTTTCTGTGACCCTGCATAAACCTCCTACCAATGTTTAAACATGCAATGCCGCCACCGATATCTTGACCCAAGCTTCGTGGCGCTAAGAGAAACGTGAGCTCGCCAAAGGCTCGTAGGGAGTCGCTATGAAACTTGACAGAACCCCCTCATTTTAAAATAGGGAGTTGGTTATTATCTCCTTGATGAGGTTCTCTCTTTGCGACGCCGACAGGTTCGGGTGTAATAGTAAGCTCACGATGCCGCATTTAGTATTTATAATCGCTTTGTGCCCGGCGACTCTACACGATGTTGTTACCCTCACCATCTGTCATAACATCGTCAGGTCTTGGGCAGGTTCTTAACATTCACTCTTTATCTCTTTTATATTCGTCACTCATTCCTGCTGCGCGGGCTTTTTCATTCTTACTATACTATCGTTCGAGCTCTCGAACGTATATTTGCGGGAACTGTTCTGTTCTTATTTCAAGGAAACAAGATTGAAGAGCCGTTATCAAACTCCCGTGTTGGGACTGTCAGTAACAATGTATTCATTCATCTTCGCCTTTCTCAGCTTGCAATCGTGCGTGGTTGCGTCGCCTATCGCGTCTCTAGGCTTGCTTCGAAAGACGGTGACGGAACTCGACCAGGCGGCATTTGAAGAGGCGCAGCAGCCGGATAACACGGCGACGAGGGCCTTTTCAGGAACGCAGATACGGGTAAGACAGCTCTGGATGATAAACAGCGCCTTTTCTTCTTCTTTTTTTCTTTTTTAACGAGATATATATTATAGACCTCTGATGGGCGATGCTTGTTCGTTGACGAGCTGTCTGGAGATTTTCGGGCAAACCTCACTCCGATACAAGTGGCCGAATGTGACACCACAGACGGCCAGGGATGGGACGTTATTACCGCGGGAAAGCATAACAATGCTGAGAATTCGATGCTTATTGTTAGCACCTTGGTTAGTACTTCATCTTACATCTTGCTCGAGATACTACTTTAGATATATATATATATTGATAAGTCTCAAGACGAATGCCTGTTTCAACTTCGATCCGCGACGTGCGGGTGGCAACCAAGTCATTCTTTTTAGCTGCGGTGGACGGGCAGACGGTGGCGGCGAAGTTACAGACTCCCAGCTCTTCCCTTTCAACGGCAGCAATGGACCTCTCACGTTCTCACCTCAGAATGACCTACAGTCGTGCTTCACCGTCAAGGGTAACGTCATCGACGTAGCCCCCTGTGTCGCTGGGAGTTCCGACCAACAATTTACATTTGGCAATGCACCAGCAGCTGTTAGTAGCGCATCGAGCGGAACAGATGTCTCATCCACGCCAACTATCCCTCAGGTGACTGCTACATCTACCGCCACTGCTACTACCGTACAGAATCCGAGTCAGGGGTCGACAACATCTGTCTCGGATGCTACCGGAGCAATTCCTAATCCTACTGAGGCTGTACCCGTATCTCGTGCCGGTGGTGTGTTACAACCCACCGCGGTAGCCGAGTCTCATCAGCGGGACGGCACAGCGACGCGTGCTTTCACTTCCGTCAGCATAAAGGCACCAAACGGCCAATGTCTCTTCATCGACCCAACTGCTGGTGACTTTCGTGAGAACCTCATCCCGGTCTCGTTAGTGCAGTGTGGTGGGACGCCCAACGAAAAGTTCGACATCATCACGGCTGGGAAACACAACAACGCCCAAGATTCGGCTTTAATAGTGAGCAGCTTGGTAAGTTAAACCGGTTTCGCTATTAATAATCGTTAGTTAATTCTGACATCGCTCTAGACGAACGGTTGCATTAGCTTCGATGGACGACGCCCAGCCGGCGATACAGTAACGATTTTCTCGTGCGGAGGGCGAGCAGCTGGAGGTACGTAACTGTTCCTCTCTCTTGACGCTACAGAGCGTTCTGATGCTAATACTGTACTAGAGGGCGAGACGAACAATGGCCAGCTGGTGCCATTTACGGGGGAGACAAATTTCGTCTTCGCGCCAGAGAGCGAACGAAATGCAACATGCATCGTGCCGGGCAGCGGTAGGCTTGATTCTGCCCCTTGTGCCGGCGATGGCTCTCAAGTCTTTACTATTCTAGCGTAGGGGATGTTTCTGGCAACAAAACTATCGACATTTCATGCAGTGGGAAATGATTGACATGGACCCCTTTCCTAATTAATTTAATTCATCAATCAATACTACCTGATTAATTCGATATGTTTAACCGTACTCCTTGTATTGTGTGAAAGCTTTGAATTCGCCGGTTTCAATGTCGAGGGAGATACTTACATATCGCTATAGTACTATGTCTACTATGTATTGCGATACAGATTAACACACCCATTACCAGCGACGGACCGTTTCAAACAGACTTTCTTTGACTAGCCACTCCTCCAGGGTCAGCATTTGAGGATGATCCTTGCGTCGAGCTATAGAATCTGCCTTATAGCCATCGCTGGCGAACCATCCAATCATCAGGGCCATCTCGGTGACCATGTATGTCAGCACGCTCCCGAGAAACCAGTAGCTCACCGGTACGGGGGCTCCCGTCGCCTTGGTGAATGAGGCATTAAGCTGCTCCCATGATAACTCGTCGCCTGCGAGGCCAACGGCCCTCCGGTTCCAGCGCTCGGGGTCAGCAAACGCCTTGGCAGCAAAGACGCCAATATCCGACGTGGCGATCCATTGCATACGTTTATTTCCCAAATGATTATGTAGCGCGGTCATGAAAACCCTGGTTGGAAACCCGGGTGCTAGATTATCCATGAAAGCTACCGGACGTAGGATCGTCCAACCCATACTTGCGCCCGGTTTTCCCGGGCCGGTGGCGTTTCGAAGATGCTGCTCGATACGATACTTGCTCTGGAAGTGAGGTATGGGGGTCGGATTGTCCCACGATGCTTCGTCTCCGCCACGCTCTACGCTGCTGTAAACGAAATGTCTGATACCGGCCTTGATAGACTCGTCAATGAGAGCCTTGCCTTGTGCAACTTCACCCTCGAGGGTCACCCCCTTTCCCATAGAGATCTGGACAGAGTAGACACCCCATATAGGTTGGGGATATATCTTTCGAGCTTCGTAGAATAAGCTGGGGACGTTACCAAGATTACCCTGCACGAGTTTGATCGAGGGTGATTTCTGGGCAAGAGTCTTGGCACTGATGCTGTTGACGTCGCGTGTGACGGCGAGAATGGTGAATTTGCTAGGGTCCCGGTCGAGAAGTGCAGTTATCACAGCACCACCCTGCTTTCCTGTAGCACCTGTAATGAGAAGGACTTTTGACATGCTGGGCTATTGGCTGGATCTAATCGATGATGCGTCAGTTGTGCGGCAGTTGTGCGGAGGAGGTCAGCAGCCACAGCATGCGATGCGACTATTTAGATCGTCAAATAGAGGAGTCGCGTTCACATACGTCGGCATATCAGAGTTTAGTCTGACCAACCCCCCTTTCGGTGTATGCACCTTGGTAGGGGGTATGATGCCGCGTCAAACCTTTCGGCGCCCGAAGCTGTCAGCGTCCGTTTCAAACCTACGCGGAACGCTTCGTGGCATAAAGCACGACGCAGCCTTCTTTGGGGACTTGCGGAAATTTTCAAGGATTTATTTAGGTCCCTCCCGTCCGATGTCCTGCATGCCCTGCCAGTCTCGCTTGATGAACAAAACCGTTGTCCACCACCTTATGGGCGGCAGCAACTTACCACCTAGACTTCTACTACGCTAGAAGAATACACCTTTTCGGTCGTCATTATGGACGAGGCCCAGACTCGGCGGCGCAACACGGTTAATGCGCTACTAGATGGCTACGGGAGCCTCTCGGTTCCGCAGCTTCTCATGTCAACAACGCCTGACTTTTACCATCAGGTATTACCAGAAAGCTTAGGCATGATGCCCCGAAATAGGGAGGCGTTCGCCCAACACGCCGCCGGCATCTTCAACGTATTCGACGAATTCAGAATGGTCCCGAAGTCAATCGTCGATGACGGACCAGGAAACATGGCGGTAGTCCACGCACGAATGCAGGGAATACTAAAGGGGGGAGCTGGCGAGTGGATAAACGAATGCGTAATGATGATCCAGCTATCCCCCGACGGCACTCGTGTTTCTAGGGTGACAGAGTTTGTGGATAGCGCAAAGGCTTTAGAGATGGCCCGGAAACACGCACCGGATAACTTTGACGTGAACTACTCAAAGCTAGACGGCGGTATGAGGACGGAGAAAGGGGACAGGAACGAAACGACGAGCTCTAAATCGATGACACTGCTATTTGGGTTGGGACTAGCACAGGTTATCATGGTAATCATTTTGTTGTATCTGGGTCGGAGGGCCATCTTTTGAGTTTCTAATGGGAGTTTGAGTCGACTTTATTTCTAGGTTCTCATAATAACAATATTTGCTACACATTTAAGACTTATCCATGCACCTAAATTCGCATTGCCGAAATTACGTATAAGTTTAGATTAGGTGTAATGAGTGATTTACCCCTTACCCCTTATACTGTGAGAAGCGTATTATGAGGACTGTGTATAGATAGGTACTAGTACCTTGGTGATCGCTATGCAAAAGCTACAGATTTTACATTTAATTATTATTAAGGACTACAAAACGGAACTACGTGTCGAATATTAACCGAATAGTTTTAACCAAATTTTAACAAACTTAACAATTCTCGATTGCCTCTCCGCTCAAGCTTTCGTGGCCGAGAAACGGCCATTTTAAATAACATGTGATACAAAGGCGGAAATAGGGGCTAAAAGAAGGTGTAGGAGAAGCGTCTACGTAAGTAAATTTCTAAGTTATACGACCATGTACCGGGACCAACAATCCAGACAAGACGACAAGACAACCCATTCCTAGACGTTATGGGACTGAAGAGTACCCGCGCCCTTGCCCATATTTTAATGTAGTTTCAACAACTCGAAGAGAGCCAGCGATCCAGCAACGACGGGCGTGATGAGGCGCACGGTGTTGAATTTGATCCATTTCCGAGCGTAACTCTCGGCCTGCTTGGGGTCAACCTTGCCCTTAGGCTCACGTAGGGCGTCGATTTTCTGGTTGATAGGTTGCATGTTGATCGCGGAATGGACAACGGTGATGAGATGGCACAGCGCTGATACTGCGTACGGTCGCCAGTCACCAAGTCTACCATCCGGCCCCTGCGAAGAGGCTACCCATGATGTATAGGCGTAGCCAAAGATGCCGAGCGTGCTAATCGGCCTAAAGAATTGATTTCCCACAACCCAAAATACGGGCCACTGCCGACCAAGCAATCGCGCGCGGGCTGCATGCTCGGGCGACGATGGCGGCGGGAAGTCGACTAGCAAAGCGGGAACACCCATGAATGACTGCGTGATGGCATTTCCTATACGAGTGTCAGGACGGTTAGCACTAATATAATTGCCTGACTTGTGATTCATTCTAGGTATACTGACCGAAGAGGATAAAGGAAAACGCAACAGTAGTTCCAAGAACGGCCTCGGGGGGTACAGCCATATTAGTTGATAATGGCGGCTTTATTTCTAATTATATCTTATTTATTGATTGTAATGACCACGAAAAGGATGCTCACGACTTGATCGACTTGATCGACTTGATCGACTTGATCGACTTGATTCTTAGAACAAGACTTTGAATCATCCCTCGTCGAATCTAATATAGATTTATTTATTGTAATGCTTTACGTCGTTGTCCGTGCCGAGGCTCTACAGTCGTCAGTATCTGCTCGTTAAGCGGGACATGGTAAGACGGAGCTTGTCGTTTGTCATTCGATCCGATGAATCCGCCCGGTCTCAGGTGGCTTAGGTGGTATGATATCGAAACACCTTTTAGACAAGTTGGATCTACGGGTCAGATATTGGGGAAGCTTTTTAAGGGATCATTAGTCGAAGGTATTTGTGTGCTTAAAGGCTAGCAAAAAACATGCATGTTATAGTTGAAGCGTAAAACGCCTATAAAGGGATCCCAGATAATGGCGGGGGGTTACAATGCTTACCGTTGCACAAGGTTTGTTTGATCAGTACCGACAAACGTTATAAACTCTTACAAGTACCTTATGTAACGTTGGGACACCGAAGCTTGCGTTAGGCGACACGTCAATTTCTGACGGCATACGGTACTACCGCCATGCCGCCGGCGCCGGATTACGAATTATAACCCGTAACCTTTACTCGACCGAGATAACATCGGACATAGTAGTTACCGTGGCTCCGTCTACACTCCTATGCTCTTATCTCAAAGGCCGACAGACGGAATTTATAACCACATTGCTGGCTTTAATCTTCAATGCAAGTAAATGGACTTATTATACCTAATGTATATTCCGCATGAAATTGTTGCGCTGTATGTAAAGCCTTCCACCCCTTTTCTCCCCCCTTTTTAATAGCTTTACAGGTGTTAGCAGTTAAGGCTATCATTTTTTAGTTTCTAGTTTTTATCAAGTAAACTTCTATAAATCATTTGCCTAAAAAAATGATGCGATAGTTTTATAAAAAGTAATAAGTCAAGATGAAATAGTAAACTTGGGTTTCAACATTAAGCAAGTTTAATACATATAAGTTAGATAGATTCAATGTTATGTAACGACCGTAAACCCAGCCGTCTAAATCCAACCCTCGATGATACACGCCCGCCATTCTTCTCTCATGCAATCTATACCACTTATACATCTTGTAGTTGCATCCTATACAACTTCTATGTTTTGGTTCTTCTTCTCGGCGGCTTTGAGGAACTCTTCCTTTTCTTGCCGATACTTCGCCTCAGACTCGGCCCATAGCCTAAGCGCCTCCTCCTTTCGGGCCTCGCTCCTAGGCTCGAAAGCCATCTGGAAAGAATTCGGCTTGATGATCAGCAGAGAGTTGGATTTGTCGTGAGGAACTGCAATCTCCTGGCCCGTGACCGGATCCTTCTTCGCCTTAAGGTTGAAACACCAGCTGAGTGCGCCGCAAGCCACTATAAGTTCGTCTTGCGTGAGCGACTGTCCGAGACACTGACGCTGCCCCCAACCGAATGACGTCATGCCTTTAATAGTAGGATACGTGGTAAGCGGCTCCTGATACGTCGGCCATCCCGGCTCTAACCAGCGCTCGGGTCGGAAGTTATCCGGGTCAGGATACTTTTCTGGATCTCGAAGGAATGCCCTGCCGACTTTTAGTATTTGATATAATAAGACTATATATATATATAACGGGCTGGGGGGATGTTAATCTCACTTACCAGTCTAACGGAAGTATTCTTGTTCCTTTGGGGAGAAAGTAACCGCGAAATTCATCGTCGGCCTCCATCTCGTGCGCGACGCCTAGCATTAGTGTGTTAGTTGCTTTCTTCTATTCACCCCTACGTTCTACCGCTAACTAACCTGTAGGAACGTTTGGTTTCCATCTCATCGTTTCCTTGATGCAAGCTCGGAGGATTGGAAGCTTAGGCGCGTCGTCGAGAGTTGGTACCCGCCCCTCGCAGGCCTCGTCAACTTCCTTCTGCACGGCCGCTTGCCACTTTGGATGGTGTATCATTGACACTAAGAAGTACGACAAGGGGCCGACTACGGTGAAGATGCCGACGAGAGCCATCATCCCTATAACGCAAGAAGCTTCATAGTCGCCAGAGATATTTGAGCGCTTCTCTCCCCTTTCGAGGTATTGGCTGGTGAAGCAGGCCCTCTGTCGTCCTCGCTCCAGTGCGTCGCGCGTGTTCATCAGGCGTTCCATCCACCACTCCTGCTGTTCGTCGTGTCGCTTTTGTTCGGCGATCTTCCAGGGGTTTATCATCTTGGGTAGATGCCAAAGGGGGGTTATGACGTTCGTGATGGGTCCAGCCGGCGACATCTGGGTTAGAAGGCCCCATGCGCTCTTTGTGCAGGCTTCGCTGAGATCCGTATCGTCCCAAGCTAACTGACACATAATCTTGGATGACATATCCTCCAAGGAGAATTCGAAGTCATCAGGGTTCTCGATCAACCGGGCAAGCCAGCGTTTAGACTCATGGTACATGACACCATAGTAGTGAGCGTTGCTCGCTTCTGTCAGGTACGAATGGGTGAATTTACGTTGCCGAGACCAGTACTCTAACCCACGTCTTATTTAGTAATGACATTTGCTAGTTAATCTGTTGGTCACTTACGGTTCTTTCCCATCAGGGGGAGATACTCCATCGATCCATGCGTGCTCTTCGAATCGAATAGAGACCTTACCATGGGTCTGTCCGAGTTATATTTCGCGCGCTTCACCAAGAGCTCCTCGGCTACCTTCTCTTTCGTGACAATTAAGAATTTTGCCCCGAGCATCTCAGTGAAGTAGAAGCCATCCGTACCGCTATACAGGTCGGCCCATTCCTTGAACTTCAGCCACATATACTGGATCGGAAGATCGTGTATACGACCGATATATGGTATCAAGGTCGGACCGGGTATCTTACGCGGGTGGTTAATCTCTCTGAATAACTTAATCAAGTGGAAGGCTACCACGCCGACGAGGGCGGCGCAGAGGATTGCCGGCGTAAACAGTTGCATGATCAACCACTGGGTAGAGAAAAAAGGTCTTTCGTACGAGTATAGCAGGAATGTAAACTGAAGAAGGGCTGCGGAACGGAGTGACCAGAACACTTCCCGGACAAGACGTATTCGCAGGGCTTTCACACGATTTAAACTATATACCATAGGCACTAAGCGACCCAATGATAGAATCTACTTGTAGTAATTACCCTCGATGGTGTTGAGCGGCGAGGGTCGACCGGCCTCCAAGGGAGATGGTGTGATGTATCGATTCTTAACCGGGTATCCCCTACTCAGGCTTACATCAAAGTATGACCGGGCATCATCTACTATCGTATCCAGTTATGCTTATGAAATTATGCATTTTAAAGTTTACATCCTTCTAGAAATAAGGTACTTCCAGGAATAGCCTCAAGTATTAAAAGTCCGAAACATTCCATACAAAATAGCCAAGGATCTTCAAGGGTCTATTGCCCGATTTTGTCGTGGCAACAATGAGATCGCAGGGCGAACATCGATAGGCCGGAAAGCCACTTGCATATGTCGTAGAATATCGCCCAAAACAGTCAAGTCCGGCCAACAAAGTCCGGACAACCTCCGTTTATATGTAAAATCGAAATGCCAGGTGACGGGGCTAAGCCATGATTATGGCGATGCCGATGCTGCCGATGCTGCCGATGCTGCCGATGCTGCCGCTTCGGTATTATTGTGGAATAGCAATATACCCAATATATCGCGGGCTAAGAGGCTAAAATTTTATTAATAAATCCTTAAATCGATAGACACTGAAGTGAAGTACTTGTGCTCACTAGGATAGTTCCTAGTTTACAGTTCATAGTTCACGCGTAAATAGTTATGATAATAGGTATGAAAAAACCCGCGTGTTTGTGCCTTGCTGCCGAGATTCGAATATCAGTTGCATATGTTGTTGGCTGGAGTGGACCGTCTGTATGCATGCGTATGGCTGAACTATCAGCGCTGCACATCTTCTCGCGTACGGTATACATGTACATAAATTTGTAGGCGCATACGCATACATACATGTATGCACGAGGTGCCGGGCCATAACATCCTGATGGTGTTGAGAAGTCGATAGGGTAGACCAAGCGACGACTGCGATGGTTGATGATCCAATCAAGACTTCGTAGCGTAACTTTAAGGTCGACACGACTCAGCCCATTAATAACATAAAAGACGTTTTATGTTCCATTGCGGTGGGCGCACGTCGTGGAACCAGCCCATCGACGGGTCGACGGGTCGCCACAATGTATGTACCGCCTCCCTTGGCCCGACGATCTGAATAAGACTACCTAGCATGTTGGCTTTTAAACTATAATCAGCTGCACACATGTCGGTCTCAGTTCCATGGTAGTTATCTAATATCTAATATATCCATTAGCGGTATCATGTTTACTTTTATAACTCCTATAAGTAACATGTTTTCTTACGATTAGTGCCGACGGGGCCTTTAACGCGTATACAGACGCGTAGGATATTACCTAGGTAAGCATGTCCGCTGCGGTTATGATTATACTGGTATACGTCGAGGTAAAATGAGCCAATGACGTGTCTAGGCACATTGCGTTTGGGTGGTCAGGAATACACTTCGGGTCCGAAAAGGATCAAGGGTCGGCACTTTGTAGGACACTTCAACCTCCGCGACGACGGTAGACTCTAGGTTAATGGCCGAGTAGCGCGAAAAAAAAAAGCAAGCTGAGGCTTCGTGGTAACACCCGCTGTTCCGGCATGTACAATTGTATGTACAATTTCTCTTCTAGTTTCCATATATTATATTCTTGATAGGGTAGCATCGTCACCGAAAGGACCTGGCCAAGTGGAAGCACTTGACGAAGAGGCACATTGCTCCTTTGATTCGATCACCGCTTATGCGTGCGCCTTTCTGAACTTCACTAGGTCTACGTTCAAGAGCTCAAGAGCAAGAGTCCAAGAGCAAAAGTCCAAGAGTCCAAGAGTCCAAGCCACATATTCACAAGATGGGTTCCCTTAATGATACCGACTGCAGGCCCGTAGGATCTTACCCGCCGTCGGGTATCGATGTCTTAATTGTTGGTACCGGGCTTGCGGGACTAACGGCGTCTATTGAATGCACGCGCAAGGGACACAACGTGCGCATTATTGAGCGCCATGATGATATTAATACCGCAGGTATGTAGCTGGACTTAGACGGGGGGGGGGGGGGGGGGGGGGGGGCGCCCCCGGCCGCGGGGGGCGGGGGGGCCGGCGGGGCAGCACGCGCGGGGGGGGCGGGCC